>NC_053025.1:410727695-411007987 GCF_003073215.2 Triticum urartu
GAACAATGCAGAGCTAAAAAAACATTAGCATTGGATATATTCTACACTAATGTAACCATTCATATAGATCAGATAATTTGGAGTGAACAATTGATAAGAAAGCTATCATGCATACTGCTGTCACATAATAAACCAGGTATGTATGCAAGTAGAGTGATACAGGACAACAGGTACTAACAAGAGCAAAGCAGCGGGCAGCATATTTGAGATATCCTATCGTTCTTGTCAAACCGGAATTCTTCTTCGCGCAGATTGCCTACAAAAAAGATCCATAAGGCACATGCGGAAAAGTAGAAGTTCAAATTGTCATGTGATTTCATAGACAGTACCTCATCCTGGGAACGAGACCAGTGAATAACAAGGTTTTTCCATTCAATGTCTTCTAAATTTAGCACATGAGATTTCACCAGAAATTCGTTTATAGACTTGCCATCAAATGTGATTTCCTCAGGTAACACCGATACTGCTACAATGCTTCCTTGAAAAGCACAAGCAAGCTTTGCTCGTCATGACCATCCAGATTAACCCTCGCCTAGTTACAACAATGTAATGTAAATCATTGATGTGTTCAATCAGTAGAAAACAGGAAAATAATAGCCATGAATAACAACACTTACACGTTAGTTGGACAGGAAGATTTGAAAATGGTGTTTGTCTTCACAATAATCTTCCCATGATGGGAATATATGCATGTAGTCCCTAACAACATTGAAAGCATTGTCTTTTAAACTGGGAATAAATGGAATGGGGTTCCAATCTGCAGGAATTGGCCGTCTCTGTAGTTGGGATAGGTCTTCGGCCGGTGGACTTGCTATACTTTTTGCTAGAGTGGGATTTTTCTGTGGTACAGCTGGTGCTATGGCAAATGAAATCGGTATACCTTTTGGTGGAGTACAGGTCCTGTGTGGTGGGGCTAGTGGTGTGGCCAGTGAAGTATGGGTACAGTCTACTGGAGTCGTTCCTATGTTTTGTGTCACTGGTTGTACAGCCAATATAAGTGGGGTGATGTCTGATTTCTCCGGCACCACCACGTTTTTCAAGGACTTTGCTGGTGCTCCTTCAGGTTTGGCAATCACCCTCTTCCTTTTTGATGTCTGATGCACAAGAACAACATTTGAGTGAAAAAACATGGTATGATGATAGATGGAATATGTATTGATAATGGATGGGCATGACATCTCGACATATATGATGAGTAAACTAAGCAGATGGCGGTGCAACAAAGTAGAAGAAATGCAAGACAACATATGCAAGATACCCGCAATCAATAAAACATTGCCAAATTAGAACAGGCACCTTGATGGGTGAACAGGACAGGCCATCTGCCTTTAACTCCTCGAGGTTAGAATAGTCATTAGGATCATATTCTAAACAAGAATCAACAGGTGGGGAGCGTATGAGTTTCATTGCATCCAGAATGGCACTCAATGCCTTGCTGCTAATTTTGTAAGTCATTGCAGTGTTTAGATTCAAGAGTGGACTGCTGCTAGTGCGACACAAAGCAGCTACACAGATCATAGTGTAGATATAACGGGAAAACCTTAAGTCAGACTAAAATCAGCAAAGTGGAACTTGCTGGAATATATGTGCTAGTATTGCCGGTACGGCTAGAAAGGATTCGGATACCAGCTCTCTTCAAGTGAAGGTGCGGTACTGTTAATATCAATGTAACTCTCAAAGGCGACATAGCTCCCCGCATTTCCTTGCTAATCTTATAGGATTGAAGTGGGCAGGCCACTACAAGTCCTATTCCTATGTTTACAAGATCCTACGAATCAAAGAGGCTCAAAGTATCCATCATAACCGACCGTATAGACCTCTACACTGCAAATGTCCCTGCTCATCTTCAGTACAAGGAACATACTGTACTACTATCATACTCCCTCCGTTCCAAAATATATGTCTTGGTAGAGATTTCCACTATGGATCACATACAGATGTATCCAGGTACATTTTAGAGTGTAGATTCACTCATTTTGCTCCATATGTAGTCCATGGTGGAATCTATACAAAGACTTGTATTTAGGAACGGAGAGAGTACATATTAAAGAAGAACGGAAGAGGAACATGGCAAAGAAGAGCAAGCAGATTTTGGATAATAAAATGTTGGTTGCGTAGTGCCCAGACATGATGAACCAGAGTGCATTAAGAATGCAACTCCTAGCTGTCTCTCGACCATTTCAGGCGGTTGGATGAAGATCCTACATCTCCTAACCCTTCTTCTTCCTCGCCTCTGATTCTTCCCATACAGAACACCGCACGGGCCGCCAGCCGGACCACCGGCCCCCACCGCCTGTGTTCCTCCGCCACTCCCCCCCCCCACCCCCCCCCCACCCCCCCCCCCGCATCGAGTTTTCTTCGTTCAGCGAGGCCCCACAACAACCCGAGCCCCTTTGATCGCACCGGCGAACTCCGGCGAGCTCTGAAAAATCGACTGACCCTATTTTGAAATTTAGTCTACTGTGATTTAACTAGTTGGAATATAAAAGTGGAAAACCATAAGCATTGCGAGTATGGTGTTGAGCATGCCATGGCGGATCTGAAGGTGCAAACCGGACAAAGGCAACTTCGCAACCAAGACAAGAAATCAGAGTAAAGCAGTGGCGATCTATTTTCTTGCTGCGATAAATAAGTTGAGCAGATACGAAAGAGTACCGCCTCTGGTGCGGCGCCGTGTATGCATCTGCTGAGAATTTGACGGTGCTGCGGTAGCGATGGCTGTCGGCAGCGTGGAAGCATATCTAGGAGGGTATACGGTGGCGGCGGGGCGTGGTGGACGAGACGGTGGTAGGAGCGGCGCCGGCAAGGTGGACGACGGCGGGGATGAAGCGAGAGGACGGGAGGCAAGGATCCCGGTCCGAAGCCGTGGATGAGAGAGGTCGATCTCTTGTAATGGACGGCAGCGTCAGGGTATCAGCTCCGGCATGGTGGAGGAGGACGGCGGTGGATGGGGTGGCGGACGGCGGCGGACGGAGGACGGTGGGGTGGAGAGGGTGTTTTGGCGCCCACGGAGTACGAATGGGGTAAAGGGAGGTAGAGAGGAAGGGGGGAACCATGTATTCAGGGCGTGCTTGTCTCAAATCCGAGGAAATTTACAAACTTAGCCCCCATTTCAAATTTCTACTACATCACAGCAACACTAGTCGGTTGGGGATAGGATGGTAATCTCGCATACACCGAATATTTGTCGACGAGAGTTTGTTTTTGGCGCCCATCGTGTATGAATATGAATCGGGGAGGGAGTCAATTTCAGCCGAGGACACACTGTGTTTTGGTGCCCACCGTGTATGAATCTGGGTGAGAGGCGGTTACACCACGTTTGGGTGAAATTACAAACCTACCCAGCATATAGGCTTTGCGTGGCAGGGACACGCAGTAGTGATTTCCATCTCGCAGATTTTGGTTTCGGGCGGTTACTGTGACTTTCCCTGCTTCATTCAAATTTTGCAGAGTGCACGTTTATCGTGCCAACTCAATTCAAATCCCCTTTGTATTCTATTTTTTTCGGGTGGGATCCATTTTCAATTGGAATTACATTCTATATACACCATTTTTTATATATATACTTTCAAAAGCACAACAAAGAATTCTGCTCCTTTATATGTATAATATGATTTACAAATACAACGATCTCAAAATCTTAAGGTTGAATTTGAAAATTTTTAACCAAATTGTGTTCTACTAAAATGTATGGATCTGTAATATCTACATATTAAAGAACATAGATGTGTGTGAATTCATATGAGTATGCATGTTTGATAGATCAATTTTGGTTCGAGTATGGATTACATGTATCATCATCTCGAATTCAAATATTTGAATCCCTTTTTTGTTCACTCCTTTCACGCCCATCTCTCTCGCATGCATGCTCCTTCAGGTAGCTATCACTCTCTTTTCTCTAGCTCACCCGCACGCTCACTTCATGTAGCTCCTATCCTCGCAAACATGGTCTCTCGACGTCTCCCTTGAGAAGTGTCACACTCTCCCTATCATTATAAATTACACGGTTTTCATTATCTCTCACGTCTCTACTGTTCTCTGGTATCACTCGGTACCTAAGCTTTCTTTTTCACCGCCGAACACACAGTCTCCACTCGTCTTTCACTTTGTCTTTCTCTCTATGGGATTCTCTCACACACCCTATATGTCTCTACATATGACTCATACCACTAAAATTACTCTCTCTATCTCTCCTGTAGACACAACATTTGTTGCGGTCTCCTTTTCGTCTCCATCCCAGACTGACATTATTCATTTGTTTACCGGTCAGACAACCCCGACTACCGTCTCCTCTCTCTCTCTCACAGACAGACACGCACAACTCCTACCACTAAAATGTGAATGGAAAACGAGATGTTGTTATACCCAAACAAAAAAGGACTGGAGGGAGTGATTGCTCTAACACGGACGCGACCTCTCATAGCGCAGGCATTGAACCGGCGCGCCGGCCAAGAGGGCCGCACTCGCTGCAGGCCCGGCTGAGCACGCCTCCTCGCCGCGTGCAACCAGCTTAAGACTGCCCCGCCTGCCTTCATTGAATCCGTGCGTGTGCCGGCAACACGTCCTTCTGCTTGCCGGCAGGCATTTTAGAACACAAAAAATGACTACAATATAATTAATTTACGCATGGTCTTGACTTGTTGTGCTCGCACTAGTAGCAGGAACTAGTAGAGGATTTTCTTTATTTATAACTCCCCTCACATTTTTTCTGGCTTTGAAGTGAATCATGGTTGTGGACATTATGTATGAATGTGCAGATATCTGTGAACATGAGTTTGATGTGGAAGTTGAACTTGGAATGTCAGGCTTGCGCGTGAACTATACCATGTCCAATGCTTCATCTGTAATTGTTTGGGAAGTAATTGCTATTATTACAAGAACCGAAAAAAAAATTTTGTGCCACATCAGTAGATGCACGGACATCACAACAGGCATGCTGACTAGATAAACATTTGAGCCTAGCTATTATGAAGGAAATTTTGTATTGACAACAGTTTCAGATAGCAGGAGACGCCTAGCCTGCTCTGCCTCTGCTAGCTTATTTCTGGCTTCTTCGATCTCTTCTTTGGCTTGGGTGAAGAGAGCATCTGAATGCTCTTTTCGCTTCTTCCGGAACTCAGCTACATTCTCAAGGGCTGCTGCACGCTTTCTTTCAACCTTTACTAATGCCACGATGACACGAACAGCTGACGACTCCACCTGGCTTGTGTGTAATCCAGCATCATCTGGGAATTTGCACCTTTTGTCTAATCCAACATCATTAGGGAACTGGCACCTTGTGTGTAATCCAGCCTCATTTTGGAAACATGATCTCGAGGTTGACCATACTTCCCTCCTCGCAGGAACTGCATCCTGACATGAAGTTACTTCTTTTTTAGATCAATACCCAATGCAACCTAGATCCATTTAGTAGAATCCAGATAAACAGAACTCGGAGAAGTGAATTCAAAAGGAAGAAATAAATAAATAAAAATAGACTACAAGGTGAGAACACCCACTTCCTAAATCAAGCTAAAAACGAAAGCATTAGGATGATTAAGACTCTTCTTATTACACATCGAAGAACACCACGCTTAAGAGAAACAGAAACTACAACATATACACATCGAAGAACACGAGGCTACACGAAAGTAATTGAAAGGGTGTTACTTACCAAAGCTCGTTTTACAGGTTCGGTGCAGCTCCTCTTTAACTTGCCACGCTCCTTGAAGAAGTCCCGAATATCCCGTGTTTGATCTTCATTGCTCCTCTGCATGTTCGCACTCGTGGTTTTAAAATCTCAACATGGAAAGAAAAATATACTACTAGTAATACTCGCACATCTTGTCGGCAACATTAAAGCACTCGTCTGCCATGTTAGAGCATCTCCAACAAGATAAACTACTCATACAAATGCATCTTGATGCGTGCAAGGCATGGGAATTTTTCTAGTTCTAAAACCCTTTCCATCATTTGCCACACTACTGGTTGCAGATGAAAAACCTACCCAAGCACAGTTCGATACACGAGCGACGCACAATTACAAGCTGATATTCTGTTGGACAATGGAGGCTATAACCAATTACTTTTACGGGAACAATAGCACCCAGGAAATTTGAAGGGTAGGTATGAAAAAAATTGGAACTGCACATGTAATGCTAAGTGATTCAATACACACTTTACCAATCGAGGAGGAGAACGATGGTCGCAGCGGCCTCTATGAGTCATGCTCGGCAATGGGAGTCAGTTCATTGTCCACAACGGTGGTACTTCTGCGCTTGGCGTTGGCTTCCGGGAAGCATATACGAGACCGTGGAAGACGATGCCGGGGAAGAGGCTTCGTGTACGACGACAACGGTGGACCGGCTCCAGTGCGGCGTACGAGGTCGTCGATTAGGCAGATGCGCTGCGGTGGACGAGTGTGCCAATGTAAAGGGGAGGAGCACGAAGGCTGCGGTACCGTGGAGAAGTCTATTTTGCGGTGGGGATAGAAATTGGGGAGTATTCAGGTGTACTACTCTGGGTGTCGGGGTGGGGTTGGCTGGGTAGGGTGAACCTGAAGTTACGAAAACAGCCCCCTACCAAGCGTCATCCGTAGGCCTGTTCCGAAGGCTATGATGGTAACTTCCCACTGCTCGAATCAGGGTCGCGGGAGATTTTCCCGCCGACCTCAAAATTTTGTGACACTAGACTCCCCGTGTGGCGTGTTGAGTGATTTGGCTAAGCAACTAGCGAGTAGTAGTAGTAAACTCTGCATATTAGGTTTGACCGAAGTCAAACTTCCTAAAGTTTGACAAGTTTATAGAAAAATATAAACATTTACCATAACAAATATGTATGATGTGAAAGTACATTCACTATGAATCTAATGGTATTTATTTGTTATTGTATATGTTAGTATTTTTTGTTATAAGCTTTCTGAGAGTTTAGAAAACTTGACTTTGACCAATGCTAATATGCGGACTTAAATAAAAACGGAGGGAGTACATATTTTTTTCTTAGTTTGTAGTGAACTAATCATTTGTTGAAATTGTGAAATAAATATATTAGGCTATTGACTTCGAATGTAATGGTCTATACAATTCAATAGTCACAATTATTGTCGAATCCCAAGATGTATACAAGGTCTATAGTACTTCACAGCATGCTCAAACTCACATAATCCTAGTCAAATGAGAATCTAAATGCATTTCATAGTTATTACTTTGTAGGATGCAACAAGAACAACCTATGAAAATCTAAATGCATTTCATAGCTACTCGGATTGCTGATGGGATCGACCTGGACTCATTCATGGAGACTGCCAGCCCTCCTCCTGCCGAGTGAACAACCTATGAGACTTGAATCTGCTTTAAATTTTCCTCGGAATGCCGAGTGATTGTTGTAAACGTTAAACTGCTTCGGGCTTGATGCCCGAATACTTTTGATTTGCTGCTTGGAACTCTAGGATTTATCCAAATTTGGTTTATCTCCGAATGTGCTTGCGTTTTGCCTTCGAATGGACTTTGTTCACTGCTCGGAATAGTCTTTGCGCTGGAGATGCAGCTCTGAAATTGTGGCTACAGTCGACCTACGCTTCGTCGTCCTTGCGGATAGGGATGGGGCGCATGTTGTACTTGTGCCGTAGCTCCGAGGGAGAAGGTTGCAGTCGACCTAAACCTCGTCGTCCATGTGGATATGGATGGAGCACACGTTGTACTTGCGCCGTAGCTCTGAAGGAGAAGGTTGCTGTCGACCTGCACCTCGTCGCCCTTGCGGAAGGGGATGGAGCATACGTTGTACTTGTGCCGTAGCTCCGAAGGAGAAGGTTGTAGTCGACCTGCACCTCGTCGTCCTTGCGGATGGGGATGGAGCGTACATTGTACTTGTGCCATAGCTCCAAAGGAGAAGGTTGCAGTCGACCTGCACCTCGTTGTCCTTGCGGATAGGGATATGTTTCGAACTTAGGCGAGTACTGGACTGCAGCTAAGCCTCCGAGTGGGAGGATTGCTCTCCACTCGGTAGGATTTTTTCGAACTTAGGCGAATATTGGACTGCAGCTAAGCCTCCGATGAGAGAACTTAGGCGAGTACTGGACTGCAGCTAAGCCCCCGAGTGGGAGGATTGCTCTCCACTCAGCAGGATTTTTTCGAACTTAGGCAAGTATTGGACTGCAGCTAAGCCTCTGAGTGAGAGAACTTAGGCGAGTACTGGACTACAACTAAGCCCCCGAGTGGGAGGATTACTCTCCACTCGGTAGGATTTTTTCGAACTTAGGCGAGTATTGGAATGCAGCTAAGCCTCTTATTGAGAGAACTTAGGCGAGTACTGGACTGCAGCTAAGCCCCCGAGTGGGAGGATTGCTCTCCACTCGGTAGGATTTTTTCGAACTTAGGCGAGTATTGGACTGCAGCTAAGCCTCTGAGTGAGAGAACTTAGGCGAGTACTGGACTGCAGCTAAGCCCCCGAGTGGGAGGATTGCTCTCCACTCGGTAGGATTTTTTCGAACTTAGGCGAGTATTCGACTGCAGCTAAGCCTCTGAGTCATAGAACTTAGGCGAGTACTGGACTGCAGCTAAGCCCCGAGTGGGAGGATTTCTCTCCACTCGGTAGGATTTTTCAAACTTAGGCGAGTACTGGACTGCAACTAAGCCTCCGAGTGAGAGAACTTAGGCGAGTGCTGGACTGCAGCTAAGCCCCCGAGTGGGAGGATTGCTCTCCACTCAGTACGATTTTTTCGAACTTAGGCGAGTATTGGACTGCAGCTAAGCCTCTGAGTGAGAGAATTTAGGCGAGTACTGGACTGCAGCTAAGCCCCCGAGTGGGAGGATTACTCTCCACTCGGTAGGATTTTTTCGAACTTAGGCGAGTATTGGACTACAGCTAAGCCTCTTAGTGAGAGAACTTAGGCGAGTACTGGACTGCAGCTAAGCCCCCGAGTGGGAGGATTGCTCTCCACTCGGTAGGATTTTACAAACTTAGGCGAGTACTGGACTGCAGCTAAATCTCCGAGTGAGAGAACTTAGGCGAGTGTTGGACTGCAGCTAAGCCCCCGAGTGGGAGGATTTCTCTCCACTCGGTAGGATTTTCCAAACTTAGGCGAGTACTGGACTGCAGCTAAGCCTCAGAGTGAGAGAACTTAGGCGAATGCTGGACTGCAGCTAAGCCCCCAAGTGGGAGGATTACTCTCCACTCGGTAGGATTTTCTTTCAAACTTAGGCGAAACAGATTCGTGACTAAGCCCACCCACTCGAGGCTTTCAGAAATAAATAAGAACGATAACAATCATATGAGAGGACTGTAAGCTCTTGTCTTTGATAAACAAATTACAAAGGTGTTTCTTATTACATTTTATTCGAACGAGTGCTTAAGTATAAAAGGGGCGGAGCAGCTCCGTGTTCCAAGCCCGTGGCTCGTCTTTCTGATGCTCAACACTGTAAAGATGGTATGCTCCGTTGTGGAGCACTTTGGTGATGATGAAGGGGCCTTCCCAAGTCGGGGCGAGCTTGTGTAGTTTCTATTGATCCACTCAAAGAACCAGGTCTCCTTCTTGAAAAGCTCGCTTCTCCAGTTTGCGACGAAACCGCAATGAACGTGCTACGCCTGGAGTCCCGTATCGCCAACGCCATAGGCTACCTTGTGCGTCTGAAGGAGGTAGTCCCCGAATCGACTCATCACTTTGGCCGAGGGCGATGGTTCAAGATGACCTGGAGTCCCTGATGGCTCAACTGAATGAGATCCCTGACCGAGTGCAAGAATGGAAGAAGTCCTCCGCCCGGTGTGGTGCTAACATGACGCTGTCCTTGATGCGAGTCCATTGCAAGGAGGTTCGCGAAGACAAACTGGCTGCGATCAAAGTCGCTAACACCAAAAAGCATGACTTCAAGTCCTTCATGGAGACTTTCATTGCTGCCGCTACTCGGATTGCTGATGGGATCGACCTGGACTCATTCATGGAGCCTGCCAGCCCTCCTCCTGCCGAGTGAACAACCTATGAGACTTGAATCTGCTTTAAATTTTCCTCGGAATGCCGAGTGATTGTTGTAACCGTTAAACTGCTTCGGGCTTGATGCCCGAATACTTTTGATTTGCTGCTTGGAACTCTAGGATTTATCCAAATTTGGTTTATCTCCGAATATGCTTGCGTTTTGCCTTCGAATGGACTTTGTTCACTGCTCGGAATAGTCTTTGCGCTGGAGATGAAGCTCTGAAATGCTGGCTACAGTCGACCTGCGCTTCGTCGTCCTTGCGGATAGCGATGGGGCGCATGTTGTACTTGTGCCGTAGCTCCGAGGGAGAAGGTTGCAGTCGACCTACACCTCGTCGTCCATGTGGATATGGATGGAGCGCACGTTGTACTTGCGCCGTAGCTCCGAAGGAGAAGGTTGCAGTCGACCTGCACCTCGTCGCCCTTGCGGATGGGGATGGAGCATACGTTGTACTTGTGCCGTAGCTCCGAAGGAGAAGGTTGTAGTCGACCTGCACCTCCTCGTCCTTGCGGATGGGGATGGAGCGTACATTGTACTTGTGCCATAGCTCCAAAGGAGAAGGTTGCGGTCGACCTGCACTTCGTTGTCCTTGCGGATAGGGATATGTTTCGAACTTAGGCGAGTACTGGACTGCAGCTAAGCCTCCAAGTGGGAGGATTGCTCTCCACTCGGTAGGATTTTTTCGAACTTAGGCGAGTATTGGACTGCAGCTAAGCCTCCGAGTGAGAGAACTTAGGCGAGTACTGGACTACAGCTAAGCCCCTGAGTAGGAGGATTGCTCTCCACTCAGTAGGATTTTTTCAAACTAAGGCGAGTATTCGACTGCAGCTAAGCCTCTAAGTGAGAGAACTTAGGCGAGTACTGGACTGCAGCTAAGCCCCCGAGTGGGAGGATTACTGCCGGGGTAGCTGATCCACGGACACCTATGGGACCGGCGGACCGGGTCCCTTTTGGTTCGGCGGGGGGCGGAGGTCGCGCAAAGAGCAGATCGAGGCGGAGCACGCGGGCGATTTACCCAGGTTCGGGCCGCACGGATGCGTAAAACCCTACTCCTGCTTTGTGGATTGTACTGCTTTCTAGCTCGGGAGCATGGAGTGCTACAGTACTCTCCGGCCGCTAACGAGACCTTGCGTGTGTGTCTGAAGAATGGCCGTCCCCCCCCCCATTGCACTCAGGCCTCCTTTTATATGCTCAAGGGGTTACCGACATAGAGCAACGGGGGTCAAGGGCAAAAATGGAAAGTTGCCGTAGTAGGGGCAGCTAAGTGCTGTAACAGGCACAGCTACCTGCTACAGTGCTATCGTACCTAACCCTGATGGCAGGGGACAAGGGCACTAAATGCCCGTCTGTGTCGCCTAAACAGTACCGAAAGAGGCTTGCTAGGGACGCCACCGTTAGCCACGGTGGTTATCTTGTCAGCGCCTGCCTGCCACTGCGCACCCCTCGCTGCGCGGCCTTCCGCCACGTGCTCTTGGGAGGGGCCCCAGGGCGACACGTGGGCGGGAGTGCTGGAGCATGGGCACGAAGTGGGGGCTTCCCGCGGCAAGCTCCTTGCCGCGGTCGTCGTCTTGTCGTGTCCGGGAGCTTGTCGCTCACCGGGCCTTGTCGGGGCGCATGGGGCGCCGCGGCAAGTTTTCCTGGTACGCCTTGGTTGGCCTTCCCGGCAAGTGCCTCTTGCCGGGGCCTTGGGACGCTTCTGATAGCCTTCCCGGCAAGCTCCTCTTGCCGGGGCCTTGGTTTGAGTACTTTGCTCTTGAATGGTCTTCAAGGTAGCCGCGGAGGGTCTTGGCGGTCACCCGGCAAGCCTTGCCGCGGGAGTGCTACGACTGCCCGTGCACAAGTTCGGGGTACTGGGGTACCCCTACTCTAGTACACCGACAGGAGCCCTCGGGCCTGGGCCAGAAACGGTGCCGAGCGCTATTGGGCCAGGCCCAAAAACAGTGCACGGGCACGCGCGGCCTGGGTCGCGCCGCATATCTCTCCGCTTCCACCGCGCACGCCCAGAACGGCACGCGCCAAACGCGGCGTCGTGGGTGACGGGGGCGGCGTGTGCGGGGCTAAGCCCTGCGAGCATGCGTTAGGCCATGATGAAGGGATCGGTTCACGCCCTCCTTAAACGGAGGTAGGCGTGGGGGCGTGGTGCATTTACTGGACGGGGCCAGTGTGCGGTTTTCGAGGCGCCCATCCCCCGCGATCACGGTGTGGGGGCGAGGCCGTCTTATTCGTCGCCTCATTTTTGCATCCTCGCCACGCGGCTCCCATGCGCTTTGAGTCGCGGACAGTGGAAGTGGGAAGCTGGGCCGCCGCGAGCAGCGGCAGCGGGTTGGCCCCGACCCCCTGCTCTTCTCGTGCCTTGATTCGCCGAGCGGGGCGGCCGAGCCCCCGCCTCGCTCCTTTATAAGGAGCGGGAGAGGGGCACAGAAGCCCGCACTCTCCCGTCTCCTCCTTTCTTCAGCTTCTGCCCCCCCTTTCTCTCTTTCGCCATGGAGAAAGGGAACCCTGGCCCTTCATCGGTGGCGGCGAGGGTCGCCGCCAGACAGCGCACCTCTCCCTCTCCCGCGCCCGTGGTGGCGGAGCCAGCCATAAGGGGAAGAGGGAGGGGGCGAGGTCATGGACGAGGTCAAGGCGCTCGGGGAAGAGGCGCACGGGGCGGTGCGCCGGCTTCACCTCCGCCGGCGGTTCCTCTCCTGAGGGCGGTCCATATTGGGGACAACCCTTGCGAGTTCTTCGTCAGGCTGCGCCGGGCGCCTCGTCGTCGCCTCCGGCTTCCAACTCCATTCGCGAGCGCAATGGAGTTGAATCCGCCCGAGACACTGAGACTGCACATGAGGGGCTGTGGGATCAGCGGCACGCGGGTCCGCGCCGTATTCCCAGCCCCCAATGTGATGTATCTTGACCGAGGGTGGAAGACGTTCGCCCCTATCCACAGCCTGATGGAGGGGATCACCCTCAATTTCAAGTTAATGGAGGGCGATCTCCTCTCCGTCAAGGCCTTCGGGTGCTTCGGCACTCGGGCGAAGTGCTACGTGGACAGCTCCTCCGATAGTGAAGGCTCCCCCTCGAGCGAGAGTGACGAGGAGGAGAGCGACAGCGATGATGAGGGTAGCGGGCGGCGGGATGGCGGGTCCGACTAGGTGTCGGGCGCCGCTTCGCGCGGCACCGGCGACCCCATCATCCGCGTTGCCAGCTCCTTGAACTCCCCGGGGGCGTCTCCTTGGGCGGCTGGCATAGGGAGGCTGTGGAAGGGGAAGAGGGCTGGCGACAGGGCCGTCAGGTCGGAGTACGAGGGTGTGGTGCCCTCGACAGCGTGCTGACGTCCTGCCGCCCCGTCTTCGAGCCCCGCTTCCGGCGTCGCCATCACCGTCAAGCCCTCGGTCGGCCCCCCGGATGTTCTCTTGGTGTCTTCTGGCACCCGTAGCTCGCCTGGGTGCCTCTTTTGCTCTTTTCACCTCCTTGACCTACCTCCTGAAGAGAGGGACAGGAAAGGGATTACGGGAACCTTATCTTTTTAATTTGTAAGCCTTCGGGCCTTAGCTGCATCTAAAAACTTGTAATCCTCTCTTTCATGTTTTTCATTCTCTACGGACTGTACCTGTACGGGATGTTTTTTAATGAAAAGGGGAAGCTTGCCGGGTTACTTGTCTCGCGGGTTGAACCCATGCCAAGGAGCAAATCCTTGGTGTCCTTCGGACAGACGTTTCATCTCCCGGCAACAGGCCCTGCCGCCTTCCCACATCGCTCCACCTTTCTCACGCCTTTGACGGAGGTGGGAACGAGGTGGGTGCGGCCCCTACGTTTCATTCCTTTGCTGCCGTGACTACGACCCAACTTGGCCCCGGGAACGCGCTCCAGGGCCTAGAGTTGAGGGAGCACGGCAGTTTTCGGGAAGAAACGCGGTTTCGCACTCCCCAGTTCATAAGAGGGTGCATGATGAGGGATGAAAGACTTATCTGATATCGCAGCCCCCGGCAACTCTGGCTTGCCGGGGATGACCCTTGGCACTCGCAGCCCCCAGCAATGCTGACTTGCCGGGGCCCAGGTGCCGGCGCGCCCTTCTTCTCCTTTTCGTCCTTAAGCGGTCTGGCCAGGATACGCGAGCCCTGCGAACGAAGGAAAAGCAAAGGGACGGACACTCGACCTCTAAGTTAGGGGTTAGCCGCTGTTAGGCACTATCAACCCTAACCAAGCACGAGACTCGACCTAGCATGCATGCTATAACCCCGGGGTGGCAGCGCTTCATTTCTGGTGCTCAGGGTCTGCGCCTGGCTCTGTACAAAGGATTACATGCAACAGCGGCAAGACTCGTACAGAAGGGTGGTTGCCGGGCATGGCCCGACAACCGCGCCTTACGGGTAAAACTTACGAAGATGCTCGATGTTCCAGGAGTTGCTCACTGGTACGCCATCTTCGGTCTCAAGGCGGACAACGCCAGGCCTTGTGACTCGCTTCACTCGGTAAGGGCCTTCCAACTTCGGCGTCAACTTGTTGGAATTCTTGGCCGACTGAACGCGCCGAAGAACAAGGTCGCCTTCCTCGAGGCTTCTGGTGTTAACTTTGCGGCTATGGTAGCGGCGCAAAGCTTGCTGGTAGCGAGCAGCTCGCACAGCAGCCAGAAGACGATCTTCCTCAAGGAGCAGCGCGTCATCTTGCCGCAGCCGCTCTTGCTCAAGCTCATCGTAAGCGAGCACTCGAGGTGACCCGTATACGAGTTCCGTGGGGGTAACTGCCTCTGCTCCATAGACTAGAGCAAAGGGTGTCTGTCCGGTGGCTCGATTTGGTGTCGTTCTGATCGACCAAAGAACCACCGGTAGCTCCTCGATCCAGTTTCTTCCGTACATGTGCAGCCTGTCGAAAGTTCTTGTCTTGAGCCTACGCAGCACTTCGGCATTTGCCCTCTCCGCTTGACCGTTGCTTCTCGGGTGAGCAACGGAAGCGAAGCAGACCTTGGCGCCGAGATCTTGGACGTACTACATGAAGGTGTGGCTCGTGAATTGTGTACCGTTGTCGGTGATTATCCTGTTAGGGATCCCGAAGCGGCAAACAATCGACCTGAAGAACTTGACGGCTGACTGTGCGGTCACCTTCCTCACTAGTTCCACTTCCGGCCACTTTGTGAACTTGTCGATTGCGACGTACAAGTACTCAAAGCCCCAGACAGCTCGGGGGAAGGGGCCGAGGATGTCGAGCCCCCAGACCGAAAATGGCCAGGATAAAGGGATCGTCTGGAGAGCTTGAGCTGGCTGGTGTATCTGCTTGGAATGGAACTGGCACGCTTCACACTTGGTTACTTGTGCAGTTGCATCCTGGAGGGCTGTTGGCCAGAAGAAACCTTGCTGGAACACTTTGCCGACAAGTGCTCTTGCGCCAATGTGGTGACCACATATGCCTCCATGTATCTCTGCCAACAGCTTTTGTCCATCTTCCCGGGGAATACACCTCAATTTCACACCGTTGAGTCTTCTTCTGTACAGTGTCTTGTCGACGAACTGGTACATACTCGACTACCGGGCTACTCTTTCGGCTTCTTCTTGCTCTTCGGGAAGTTCTCCTGTTTGAAGGAAATGGACAATCTGCTGCGCCCATGCTGGAGCTTGTGGCTCGACAACAAGGACTAAAGGCGACTCTGCTGCTGCGGGAACATCCGCTTCTACAGCGTGAAGCTGTGTCTCTGCCGGAGCTTGACGTTCCCCGACAAGCTTGCCGGAGCGAAGTTTATCGGGAGCTTCTGCTTCAACGGAACAAACCCTGGGGCTTGCCGGAGCATCTCGCTCCTCAGCTCTCTTGGTGTTGATCTTGGGGGTTGCTGCGGGAGCGTCCGCTTCTACGGCAAGAACCTGTGGCTCTGCCGGAGCGTGACGTTCCCCGACAAGCTCGCCGGAGCAAAACTTGACGGGAGCTTCTGCTACAACGGAACAAACCCTGGGGCTTGCCTGAGCAGGCTGCTCCTCAGCACTCTTGGCGTTGATCTTGGGGACCTTCTTGGCGGCGGCTTCGGGAAGCTCTGCCGGCAAGTAGTCACCAGGGATCAACTTCCGCTTCTTGCTCTGTCCGTTGATGGTGTTACGGACGATTGAGTCAGCTTGAGCACAAAGGTCCCTGGTTCCACAGGTAGCTTAAGTGCGGCGCACTTTGACAGGTCATCAGCAATGGCATTCTGAGCTCTTGGAACGTGCTCCATTTGTAGGCCGTCAAAGCGCTCTTCTAGCTTCCTCACTTCGTCAACGTAAGCTTCCATCAACGGACTCTGATAATTCTTGTTCACTTGGCGGACGACAAGCTGCGAGTCACCCCTGACAATGAGCTTCTTGATCCCAAGGTCTGCCGCGATTCGGAGACCGGCAAGCAAGCCTTCATACTCTGCAGTATTGTTTGTTGCTTGCTCCTTGGGAAAGTGCATCTGGACCACGTACTTGAGGTGCTCCCCGGTGGGTGCGGTAAGCAGCACACCAGCGCCGGCGCCTTGCAGCGAAAAGGCACCATCAAAGTACATCAGCCACTCTTTGCTCGCTTCTTTGTCGGGGATGCTCGTTTCTGGAATCTCTTCATCTGGTGTTGGCGTCCACTCTGCTATAAATTCTGCCAATGCTCTGCTCTAGATAGTTGAAGTGCTTTCGAACTTGAGGCCAAAGCTTGACAGTTCCAGCGCCCACTCAACAATCCTGCCTGTCGCTTCTGGATTCTGCAGTATCCTCTTCAGCGGAAAGCGAGTGACAACTGTGATCTCATGTGCTTGGAAGTAATGGCGCAGCTTTCTCGAGGCCATGAGGAGGCCGAAAAGCAATTTCTGCACACCAGAGTACCTTGACCTAGCCCCCTGCAGGAGGGAGCTGACAAAGTAAACTGGGCGCTGTACCATTTTTTTCCGTGTTTCCTCTTGTGCCTGCGTAGCTCCATCTTGGCTGGGACCAGAGCTTGTCGGGGAAGCCCCCTGCTTGTCGCTGGATGCGCTTGCCGCGGTTGTTGGCTCATCATCTGCCTCCCTCTCTGCTACTAACGCAGCACTAACCACTTGATTGGTTGCCGCTATGTACAGCAGCAACTTCTCTTGTGGCTTGGGCGCGACAAGTATTGGAGGGGAGGACAGGTATCTCTTCAGGTCTTGTAGCGCAGCCTCCGCTTCCGGAGTCCATCTCATTGGACCTGCCTTTTTCAATAATTTGAAAAACGGCAGGGTGCGCTCAGCCGACCGAGAGATAAACCTACTGAGAGCGGCCACGCAACCGGCAAGTTTCTGCACATCCTTGACGCGCTTTGGTGCTTCGATTTGCTCAATGGCCTTGATCTTGTCGGCGTTGGCTTCAATTCCCCGCTGAGACACGAAGAACCCGAGAAGCTTGCCGGAGGGAACTCCGAACACACACTTCTCTGGGTTGAGCTTGAGGCTGATCTTGCGTAGATTTGCAAAGGTCTCATCTAAATCTTGAGTCAGGGTTGCTCTGTCCTTGCTCTTGACCACTATATCATCCATGTAGGCTTCCACATTTCTGTGTATTTGTGGCTCGAGAGCAATATGGACTACCCTTGCAAATGTCGAACCGGCATTTTTTAATCCGAAAGGCATCCGTACGAAACAGTACGTGCCACATGGAGTAATAAACGCGGTCTTCTCCTCATCCTCTTCTGCCATGAAGATCCGATGATATCCTGAGTATGCATCAAGAAACGAAAGAAAATCACATCCGGCTGTGGAGTCAACAATCTGGTCAATGCGCGGCAAGGGAAATGGGTCTTTGGGACAAGCTTTGTTAACATCGGTAAAGTCGATACAAAGGCTCCATTTCCCGTTTGCCTTGCGCACGACTACAGGATTGGCCAACCACGTGGGATGGAGCACTCCTCTGACGAGGCCTGCTGCTTCCAGTTTCTTGATCTCTTCTGTAATGAATTCTTGGCGCTCCACCGCCTGCTTCCTGACCCTCTGCTTGACGGGCCGCGCATGGGGGCAAACGGCAAGGTGGTGCTCAATCACTTTCCTGGGAACACCGGGGATGTCAGACGGCTGCCATGCAAACACGTCGACATTCGCCCGCAGGAAAGCAACGAGCGCGCTTTCCTATTTAGGGTCAAGCGTGGCACTGATGGTGAAGGTACCACCAGTGCCATCCTCCTTGGCGGATACCCTCTTCGTCTCAGGCGGAGCTGCCATCGTCTTCTCGCGCTTGCCGGTGGAGCTCGATGGTGCGTCCTCGACGGCAGCGCAGCACTCCGAAGAGGTGCGCTTGCCGGAGTGGGCACCAGAGCTCCTGCCGGTCTTGGCTTTGCTGGAGGAGCTCGATGGTGCGTCCTCGACGGCAGCGCAGCACTCCGAGGAGGTGCGCTTGCCGGAGTGGGTACCAGAACTCTTGCCGGACTTGGTCTTCTTCCCTCCGGGAGCTTCAGGGGCAAGTGGGTTGCGATCTGCCGTGGCTGCTGCTTCCCGGTAGATCTTGTCGGCACAGATAAGAGCATCTTTCTTGTCGCCAAGGACAGAAATGACGCTTATCGGGCCTGGCATCTTCAGCACGTTATATGCGTTGTGAGAGGCCGCCATAAACTTGGCGAGTGCCGGACGGCCAAGTATCCCATTGTAAGGCAATGGAATGTCAGCGATGTCAAACGTGACCTTCTCAGTCCTGAAGTTTAGCTCGCTGCCGAATGTCACCGGCAGCGTGACCTTCCCCTTCGGCTTGCTCCTTCCCGGATTGATTCCTTTGAATGTACCGGTTTCTTCGATCTCGCCGTCAGAGATCTGGAGTTTTCGGAGTACAGCGGAGGAGATCAGGTTTAAGCCGTCCCCGCCGTCAACTAGCATCTTGGTGACCTTGAGGTTGCGGATAGTTGGTGAAACCAGCATCAGCAGACACCCGACCGCAGTCGTGCGATCAGGGTGGTCCTCAATGTCAAAGACGATAGGCGTGCTGGACCACTTCAGAAGCTTGCGCGATTCGATGGGTGGTTCTGCTGCATTGACTTCCCACACCCACTGTTTGAGTTGGCGGTGCGAGGTATGCAGAGAAGCACCACCGTCAACGCACAAGACCTCTGTGGCTTTCTGAAACTCCTGCTCACTGGTCTCAACGTCATCCATGTCTTCGTCGTCATCGTCGTCTTCATCCTTGTCGCGGCCGCGGGGAGGTCTATCCCCTTGCCGCTGCTTGGCCTTGCCGCGGCGTCCTTCCTGGCCGGTGCGCTTCTGGCCAGACCTCTCGGCACCGCCTTGGGCTCTCTACTTGTCGTGCTGCTCGTACTCAGCCTTCTGTTGCTGGACAAGCTGCTCGACCTTCTTGCAGCTCTGGAGGTCATGGCCCTTGGTGCGGTGAATCTTGCAATATTGCTTGCCGGAGCCGTCCCACTTGTCGGCGACCGCCACAGCCTGACAGTTGGTGCAGGCGGCAACTTCTTTGCCGGAGCTACCAACCGTAGCCTTCTTGGCGCCACCTTCATCGCCGGACTGCTCAACGACCAGCACCTCTTTGCCTCTCTTCTTCCTGTTGCGCCGCCGGTTTTTCTTTGCCGGGGCAGCATCCTCACTATCGGATCCTTCTGCACCAGTGCTTTCTCCGGGGAATTTCCTTCCTTCCTCAGCGCGTGCACACTTGTCGCCCAGGGCATACAGCTCGCTGACGTCTCGAATCTTGCACATCGCCATCTCCTCCCGCATCCTGCGGTTACGCACGTTCTGATGGAACGCGCTGATTACCGCGGCAGGGTGGATATTTGGGATGTTGTGGTGTACACGGCTGAACCTCTGGATGTACTGGCGCAAGGGCTCTCCTTCCTTCTGGACGAGCAGATGGAGATCGCTCTCTTGGCCATGAGGTTTGTGGCCGCCTGTGAAGGCGCCGACAAACTGATGGCATAGATCAGCCCAAGAGGATATGGAGTTGTCCGGCAAGTGCATGAGCCAGGACCTGACGTTGGGCTTAAGCACCAGCGGGAAGTAGTTGGCAAGGATCTTGTCGTCCCGTCCCTCGGCAGCCTGCACCGCGATGGTGTAGATGCTGAGGAACTCCGACGGATGCAACTTGCCGTCGTACATCTCTGGTACGTCCGGTTTGAAGTTCTTCATACTGGGCCACTGGACTTGCCGCAGCTCGCGAGTGAACGCAGGGTAACCTACCGTGTACGGCAAGTCACCTGGTTCCCCCGGCGCATGCGTGTCAACAGAGGGCCCAGCGCGCTGGTCTGACTGACGCCGCGCTTCTCTCCGACGCTCGATGCGAGTACGAGCATCTTCCCGCTGTCGTTCTTGAAGAACTTGGCGTTGATCGCGACGAGCTCGCGGATCTGACGACGCAGTGGAGTCGCTGTCGAGGTGGATCCGGCGAGTCGGCGATCTTGGCCTTCGGGGTGGGGAGCGCACAGTAGTTGCACCCCCACCCGTCTTGTCACCACCGGTCCGCGCCTGGCTGACTCCGTTGGCGAAGAGTGCCCGGCTGCGACGTGCCCGGCTGCCGAGGAGTGTCGCCGTTGGCGAAGCCGATGAGACTTTGGATAGTGGCCCTCTAGTCGTCGGTCTTGTCCGCCGCTGGAGGGTAGTCTAGGAGCAGCTGAGCTCGCGCCAGAGCTTCTGCTGCGGTGGTGGGCGGCGGTAGCGAACGGTGCGAGGAGCGGGATATGCTCGGACTTCTAACCACGTTAGAAGGAGCAGTATCCCGTCCGGGCGACCGCGTGTCGCTCGCGCCGCCGTGTGGACGTGCATGGTGGTCTTGAGCGCTCCGAGATCCACCAGCTCGGTCTTGATCTAGCGAACGCATG
This sequence comes from Triticum urartu, assembly GCF_003073215.2. Taxonomy (NCBI): domain Eukaryota; kingdom Viridiplantae; phylum Streptophyta; class Magnoliopsida; order Poales; family Poaceae; genus Triticum; species Triticum urartu. The sequence goes on from NC_053025.1 coordinate 410,748,380, forward strand.
GTACCGTGGGTACCATGACGCTGCCAGTCCCGCGCCTCCTAAGATGGGCCCGGTGCATGCACGGACGCCGAGGTCTTGGAGTGCGCCCGGTCGTTGTGGGAGCCGGCTATGCCGTCGACGGGATCGCGACTAAGCCCACCCACTCGAGGCTTTCAGAAATAAATAAGAACGACAACAATCATATGAGAGGACTGTAAGCTCTTGTCTTTGATAAACAAATTACAAAGGTGTTTCTTATTACATTTTATTCGAACGAGTGCTTAAGTATAAAAGGGGCGGAGCAGCTCCGTGTTCCAAGCCCGTGGCTCGTCTTTCTGATGCTCAACACTGTAAAGATGGTATGCTCCGTTGTGGAGCACTTTGGTGATGATGAAGGGGCCTTCCCAAGTCGGGGCGAGCTTGTGTAGTTTCTATTGATCCACTCAAAGAACCAGGTCTCCTTCTTGAAAGGCTCGACCCCTCACATTTCTAGCGTGGAATCGACGCAAGTCTTGCTGATAAATGGTCGACCGGATCAAGGCCATCTCTCTTTCCTCCTCTAAGAGATCGACTGAATCTTGCCAGGCCTGTTCTGCTTCCTCTTCGGAGAAGAGCTCGACTCGGGGTGCATTGTGGAGCAGGTCACTTGGCAGAACAGCTTCGGCTCCATAGACTAAGAAGAACGGAGTTCGTCCGGTCGACCGATTAGGAGTTGTTCTTAAACCCCACAGAACTGACAGAAGTTCATCAACCCAAGAGCCTGCTGCGTGTTTGAGATCACGCATTAGTCGGGGTTTCAGCCCTTTGAGAATTAGGCCGTTGGCTCTTTCTTCTTATCCGTTCGACAGCGGGTGAGCGACCGAAGCATAGTCGACTCGTGTGCCTTGAGAAGCGCAGAAAGCTCTAAACTCATCAGAATCGAAGTTTGACCCATTGTCCGTGATGATGTTGTGTGGAACTCCATATCTGAATGTCAATTCTCTGATAAAACTGACAGCGGTGCTGGCCTCAAGGTTCTTGATAGGCGTAGCTTCGGTCCATTTGGTAAACTTGTCGACTGCAACGAGCAAATGAGTGAAGCCGCTCCTGCCGGTTCTCAATGGTCCAACCATATCCGGTCCCCAAACAGCAAAGGTCCAGATGAGGGGGGTAGTCTTCAGGGCTGACGCTGGCTTGTGAGACAAGTCGGAGTAAAATTGGCAGTCTTCACATATGTCGACTATATCTTTCGCCATTTCGTTTGCTCCTAGCTAATAAAATCCATCTCGGTATGCTTTAGCCGCGATGGCCCGAGAGGACGCATGGTGACCACAGGTCCCCGAGTGGATGTCATTGAGGATCATTTGACCTTCTTCTGGTGTTATGCATTTCTGACCGACTCCAGTCACGCTTTGCCTGAATAGTTGTCCTCTTATCACAGTAAAGGCCTTGGATTGACGGATGATCTGTCGAGCCTCTTCCTCATCCTTTGGGAGTTCTTACCTGAGAATGTATGCAATGTAGGACACTGTCCAGTCGGGAGTAATGGCCAGAACCTCCATGATCAGGTCGACCACAGCTGGGACCTCGACTTTAGTCGGGTTTGTGGCGCTCTTAGGTTGCGGAGGCTCTTCAGTAAAAGGATCTTCCTGAATTGTCGGCGTGTGAATCTGCTCCAAAAACACATTGCTGGGAATGGCTTCTCTCTTGGAACCTATCTTTGCCAAGTCATCGGCATCGGCTGCTTGATTTTTATGTCGGGGTATGTGATGGAGCTCTAACCCCTCAAACTTCTTTTCCAGCTTCCTCACCGTGTTGTAGTAACCAGTTATGGCAGGGCTTCTGACGTCCCACTCTTTCATCACTTGATTGACTACCAAATCTAAGTCGCCATAGACCATAAGGCGACGGACGCCGAGTGAAATGGCCATGCGCAACCCATACAGGAGTGCTTCATATTCTGCTTCATTGTTGGAGGAATCAAAGTGAATCTGGAGGACATATCTGAGCCTGTCTCCTCGGGGGGATACTAGTACTACCCCAGTATCAGAACTATTCAGCATTTTGGATCCGTCAAAGAACATGGTCCAGTGCTCCGAGTGAACTTGAGTCGGCAGTTGCTGTTCGATCCACTTGGCGAGGAAATCTGCTATTGCTTGGGACTTGATAGCTTTCTTTGCCTCAAACTTGATATCTAAGGGAAGGAGTTCAATCGCCTATTTTGCCACTCGACCAGTTGCATCTCTGTTGTGCAGAATCTTTGACAATGGAGGGTCGCTGACGACTGTAACAGAGTGATCAGAGAAATAGTGTGCAACCTTCTTCGTCGTCATGTAAATCCCATAGACGAGCTTCTGGTAGTGCGGATATCTCTGCTTTGACGGAGTCCGGACATCAGAAATATAATAAACTGGTCGCTGAACTTTATAAGCTTATCCTTCTTCTTCCCGCTCGACCGTAAGTACTGTACTGACGACTTGTCCAGTGGCTGCTATATAAAGCAGTAAAGGCTCTTTGCTGATTGGAGCAGGAAGCACCGGCTGGGTGGAAAGCAGGGCTTTTAGCTCTGCAAATGTTGCCTCAGCTTCTAGGGTGCACTCGAACTTATTTGATTTCTTCATCAGTTGATAAAGAGGCAGCACCTTTTCACCGAGGCAGAAATGAATCGGCTTAGGGCGGCCAAGAAACCAGTAAGCTCCTGGACATCATGCACACGCATAGGGCATTTCATTCGGAGTATAGCACCCACTTTCTCTAGGTTAGCATCGATCCCTCGTTCAGAAACGAGGAAACCAAGTAATTTTCCGCGCGGAACTCCAAACATGCACTTTGATGGATTGAGCTTGATATCATACCTTCTGAGGCTGGCAAAGGTTTCAGCAAGGTCAGTCAGTAGGTCGGAACCTTTACGTGACTTGACCACAATGTCATCCATGTATGCTTCCACATTCCGACTGATCTGAGTGAGCAGGCACTTCTGAATCATCCACATGAATGTGGCTCCAGCGTTCTTCAAACCGAATGGCATTGTGACATAACAGAAGCACCCAAACGGGGTGATAAAAGTTGTCTTTATCTCATCGGGTCCGTACAGACGGATCTGGTGGTACCCGGAGTAGGCGTCCAAAAAGGACAAACGCTCGCACCCTTTAGTCGAGTCGACCATCTGGTCGATGCCATGGAGAGGAAAGTGATCTTTCGGGCAGGCCCGATTCATATACTTGAAGTCAATGCACATGCAAAGTGAGTCATCCTTCTTTGGGACCATGACAACATTGGCTAACCACTCGGAGTGGTAAATCTCTCGGATAAACTCAGTTGCCAAAAGCCGAGCCACCTCTTCACCGATTGCCTTTCTCTTCTGTATGGCGGACCGTCGAAGATGTTCTTTGACTGGTTTCACTTTTGGGTCGACTCGCAAACGATGCTCACCAGTCCCCTGGGAACACCCAGCATGTCAGAAGGCTTCCATGCAAAGATGTCCTAGTTCTCATGGAGGAACTAGATGAGCGCTTCTTCCTATTTGGAGTCGAGTGTGGTTGAAATATGAGTCGGAGCAGCATTGGGATCTGTCGGATGAATGTGAATCGACTTCGTTTCACCGGACGACTGTAATGCTGAATCTGTGGCTGGCTTCTTGGCTCACAACAAATCACTCGGATCCGCATTTTTCTGGTATTCTTGCAATTCTACCACGGCCATCTTAGCATCGGGGATCTTTGAGCCCTTCTGGAAGCACTCTTCTGCCTTCTTCCGATTAACAGAGATAGTGATCATCCCTTTGGGACCAGGCATCTTCAATTTGAGATACACGTAACATGGTCGAGCCATAAATCATGCATAAGCTGGCCTACCCAGAATGGCATGATAAGCACTCTGGAAATCCACAACTTCAAATGTCAACTTTTCTTTGCGGTAATTCTTGGAATCACCGAAAACCACGTCGAGAGCAATCTGGCCGAGTGACGCAGCCTTCTTGCCTGGAATGACCCCATGGAAACTCATATTGCTCTCGTTGAGTCTAGACATCGGAATGCCCATTCCCTTCAACGTCTCTGCATACAGTATGTTCAGGCCACTGCCACCGTCCATCAGGACTTTTGTCAGTCGAGTGCCTTCGACCACCGGGTCGACCACCAGTGCTTGGCTCCCAGGGGTGGCTATGTGCGCTGGGTGATCAGACTGGTCGAATGTAATGGCAGCCTGCGACCACTTCAAATAACTGGGCGTCATCGGAGCGACCATGTTCACTTCTCTATTGATGACTTTCAATCGACTTTTGCTCTCAACGTCAGCAAAAATCATCTGAGTGGAATTCATGTGGGGATAACCATCATCATCCTCTTCCTCATCCTCAGCCTTGTCTGCTTCCTTCTCCTTTTCCTTGGGTTGTTTCTATCGGAATTGCTGGATTAGGAGATGACACTGCCGAGTGGAGTGCTTCGGGTAAATGAAATTACCCTCTTCATCTTTTTTGGTGTGGATGTGGCACGGCAGATCCAACACGTCATTTCCATCTTGATCTTTTACTTTCTTGGGGTTCCACGACACTTTGGGCTTTCCCTTGAACTTTCCTTGGACCACAGCCAAGGCTTCACCAGGAGCAGTTGGCTCGGCCTTGCGCTTCTGTTTCCGACCGGAGTTTCCTCCTCCGGCTTCGTGGGCCGCTGCTTTGTGCTTGCCACTCCGGAGTCGTTCTTCTTCCTCACCATTGGCATACTTGGTGGCAATCTCCATCATCCGAGCTAGAGTCATATTTCCTGTCCGGCCGAATTTCATATTCAGCTCCCGATACCTGACACCTTCCTTAAAGGCACAAATTGCTTGATGATCCAACACATCCTCTACCGTGTGGTGTAGAGTGATCGATCTCTGGATATAATCCCTCAAAGTTTCATTCGGTTTTTGAACACAAGACTGTAATTCTGTCAAACCTGCCGGACGTTTGCAAGTGCCCTCGAATGTTCTAACAAACACTCGGGCGAGATCTTCCCAAGTATAAATACTGCTCGGCGTCAACTGATTCAACCATGCTCTAGCCGAGCCCTCCAACATCAGAGGAAGGTGTTTCATGGCCGCCGCCAATCTGGACAACCACTCAGTAGTCTTCAAGCCAAGTCTCCGGCTTGGACTCACGAGTGAACTTACTGACTCGAGTCGCCAACCTGAAGTTGGGGAGAATCACTGCAACTCTGATAGCTCTGCTGAAGCACTCTGGTCCTAAGACATGCGCTCTGTTGCTGGTTTACGGATCTCTGTCATGGCCCTCTTGGTGAGCTCTGTTTCTGTCGACCAAGCCTTGAACGAGAATAGATCTCGCATCAAAGCATGGCTCCCTGGGGTCGACTGGAATACCTCGCCCAACACTATGAGGGCACCTGTCTTCATGTTGCCGAGGTGCATACGACCCACTCCTTGCGGGAGGCGTGGGCACTCGACGACGATCATCGCGATCGACTTGGTGATCATACTGCTCTCGATTTCTGTACTGATCTCGTCAATCTCCATGTCCCTCATGCCTCGGGGGCGATCTTGGGCTATGGGCCGACTGAACTATGTCTGCAGCCATGGATCTGCTATGGATCCTATTCCGTGACTCAGATACATCCGTATTCTGTTCTCCCGCCGCTCGGAGCAAGGCTCGGATCTGCACCAGACCTCGTCCAGCTTTTGATTGGGAGGGTTGGATCGAGTCCGTCATCCGGGCAGCAGCTGCTAGATTCTGGATCGGGGTTCGGCATACCTGAGTCGGAGGAAGTTGGCGTCGACTGGATTCAGGTGCGCACTACCGAGCGCGATCGTCGAGTGCGCGCTGGAGGTTCTCCAGTCGAGTGCGTTCAGCCAAGTTGGCCAAGCGCGCCTGCTCCAATGCCTGGGCCTCAGGGGTTTCTCCAACTATAGGAGTATGTAGTGCATCCATGTTCCAGCAACGAAGTTCCTCCCTCTGTTGTGAAGAGAGGGGTTCGGGGCGATACTCTTCATGAACGCGCGACGGATAGCCGTTCCAGTCGCTTCCGTCTTCACGGGTGAAGCCAGGAGGGCTGCGTGGTCCATTGACCATCAGAACTTCAGCCGCTGGGTCGCTACTGTCGCTGCTGTCGCACTCGGATGCGGTCTCTATGGAGCCAGACGACAGATCGAACAGGCCATAGAGAGTTTCGTCGGGCTCGATCACCGCGACTTGAGGGTGGCCGACTGGCGGGCCACCGCATGCCTCACCCACCGCTGAAGCCTCGACCGACCGGAGCATTTGCTCCGGTGGGCCGCAAGGAGGGGGAAAGCTGCTGTTGTCGACTGATACTGGGTTGACGGCTGCCGCAGGAGGACGCCGCGAACACACGCGTGAAAGTGCGTCGCCTGGCGGACGGGGAGCGCGTCAACGTCGAGTGGAGCCTCCTGAAGCCAAGCAGAGTCGTCGGTGACAAACACGAGCGTGCTGAGACAGATCTCGCGGCCCTCAGCCAAACCTCCGCCTGAAACCATGATGAAGGGGATCCGAAAAATTGCAACTTCTCCAACAAGTCGCTAAGACACCTGCCCCACGGTGGGCGCCAAATGTCGTGGATCTAAGACTGACAGTAGAATGGGGGGGGTAGGTATGAGGAGGCAGGATCCTTGCTATGGAGCAGGTGTACACACGAGTTTTACGAGTTTAGGCCCTTCTCGGAGGAAGTAACAGCCCTACGTCTTGGTGCCCTGAGGCAGTCAACTAGATTATATGTGTGTGTGAGTTTACAAAAGATGCGAACCCCTGTCCCACAGGAGGGGGTGGCTTATATAGAGTGCGCCAGGACCCTAGCCCTCCTCCATTACACAGGGTTCAATGTTCATAAAGGAGGAGCGTTACTGGTAACGTCCGAAGTAAAGTGCTATAAATATCCATAAAGCTATGGTTTAAACCCCGACCGTTGTGGAGTGAAGGGCTTCTCATCTTCTGGTGGTCGAGTGTCTTCAAGGTGGTCGAGTGAACACATCTTCATGGCCGAGTGGATGATGGTTTCTCTTCGACTGCTTCTGATTCTTTGTAGAGATGTCCTTGGGGAGGGTATGCTGGACAGATCCACGACCCTACCCTAGGTACATAGCTTCATCAATCGCCTTATAACCTTGGATGGGGATGAATTGTGTGCTCGAGGTAGTGTGTGTGTGTGTTGTGCTGCGTGTCTCTCTGTGTGTGTGTGTGTGTGTGTGCGTGTGTGTGTGTCTGGGTGTCAGATATTGAGAGAAAACAAACCTAAGGAGAGAAATGGGTATTCACGAAGAGATTGTGCGGGCCTTGATGTGGGCAGGGGCCGGGTGAGGGTGTCAAAATGTGCGCGTTGATGCATGTTTTGCATGCGACCGTGCGAGGGATGGACGAATCGAGAGAGATGGTTGTTATGTTACGGATGCTCCTCTCTCTATCTCTCTCTCCCCCCTCTCTCTCTCTCTCACAAACACACACACAAGTAAACTGGAAGACCATTCTCTCATGTATACACAACATATCGGCATCTGTCTATGTCTCACTCATGCACGATCATTTGCACATTCACACCTCTCTATGTCTGTATCACACGCACACCGTTCCACATTGCCCTTCCGCCACAACACACATATGGACACATACACACGTTCTCTCTCAGTCACACACACAAAATCAGTATTAAAAAAACTAGGGCGCACCTAAAACCTCCAAATCCAAATAAACACGAACTGGAGCTAAATTCAAATATATGGAAATATTGCAGCGTCAAGAACTTTCACAGGAAAAAAAGTTGAGTAATATTCGAGGATTGTTTTCACACACACAAAAAGGTTTGGTGGATGTACTTTGAGCGTGACACGGTGACAAACCGTTCGATCGACCTTGCGGCCGCAGTTCACGCGCTTGCACAGGATTCCGTATCGTGGTTGTGGTACTAAGGCTGGTCATAATGGGCAAGAACATAAGCTAGTAATGAATAAAAGCGCTGCCTAAGTCTAATGTTTACGTGTACTAGTGCGGTTTTATTTTAAGTTTGACCAACCTTATACATAAAGCTAAAGTAAGCTCCCACACGCACACTCATCAATATGCCGCCACCGCTGTTGCGCATGCCGGCGCCTGCCTGCTCCGGCCAACAATTTCTCGCCAACCACCGCCATGTCGCCGCCATCCCTGTGCCATGAAGCCGAAGGCTCACCGGCTAACGTCATCTGCAGTCCCTCCTCGCGATGCCGTCGCACTGCCAAGCACGCAAGCAGCTGGTGGAGCCGCGTCTATGCACGTAGCGTACGAAGAGGAGGACGAGCGCATGCTCCAGCACGCCAACGAGGAGGAACTAGCGTGTCATTGTCGTCTCCGCCCGTGCGGAGGAGGCGCACATGGTGGCTGTCGCGGCGGAAGCCGGTCGCGCGCGCATCGAGCCTGCAAACCGGGGGCGAACGTCGGAATCTACCTTCGAGACCTTGAATGCCACGTGGATCCTGCGACTCATGCGAGCTGTTTGATGCAACATGGATGGCTAGAAGGGCTTCTTCCACCTCTTCTGCCGTCTTCTTCCTTCGCTCCATCAAACTTCTTTCGCAAATCGACTGACCCAAATTATACTACTAGTACGAACGTATTACGTACAGTAGGAACACGAAGATATGAGCAGTAGTACCAACTGCGAGCGTACACTTGGTGTAGTAGGATCTTTATTTAGTTTGATGCATACACTTGTTCTTTTTTGGTAGCCCTTTTGTAATGATGGCTGATGTTTGGTTTGGAAGAGAGAGCTGCGTCTTCACTCTTCTGGCCTGCTTACTGCTTCTGTTGCACCCCCAGCCCTGGTTGCTGCTGCTGCTGTTTTCAATGTACAATCAGTAGTATATTTCGTCTGTGGTTGAATAAATGTGTTGTTAGAATGACAAACACAATGTTTTGGAAGTCGTTGCACCGTTCGATCCTTCAGTTCCCCGTACCGTACGTAGCGCATACTATTTATCGTACGGAACACTTTTTTTTTGAAACTCGAAATGCATTTTCCACTTGTTGATAACATGCAGCCCACTAATGAAGGCCCAATAGAGAAGCCCATAATTAACTGGAAGGGAGGCTCTCACATGAATCCGGCCCAGGTACATGCTCATGGTCCCCTAAACATAAATAAGTAAATAAATAAAGCTAAATGCTCATGCACCAGTTCTTTGTGAAAATAGGTAGCCTAGTATTTCTTTTTGAATAATACCCGAGCTAGGCCTATTTGTTTTCTCCGAATTACTGGGCTGCAAATCTTTCAAGACAAGCAGGGATGCATTCCGGCCTGGCTTAAGAGTATGGTCAATGTATGTTAAAAGTAATATCAAAAGGGGTTGAAAATTCCAAAAAAATTTATAGCAAATGGGATATAAGTTTATTTTTTTGTTTTTGTTCTTCACTGATATCTTATACGTATTTCATTAGATTTAACATGACATAGTACTAATTTATTTTTAAATTTGTTTTTGTATGGCTATTAATTTTTGGATTAAGAATATTTTGTTCCCCAGCAAAAATTTGCGAATTTTCAAAATTTCCCACATATTTAGTTAATTTTTTGACCTTGGTACTGACCAGAAAATGGCCAGCAATTCTAGAAATGGAAAACAGGCTGCAATAAATTCCATATGAATTAGAAAATGAGTAAAAATTATAAAAATAATAGCAAATGGGCTATACATGGCACAGATTTCGAGGCTGACTTGTTTACGCAAGGCTTTGTCAGTGAACACACGATTCTAGCAGCAGTTAGTGTTGGATGTCCATCCAACGGCCGACGTGCTTCTTCAATCTCTGATCTACCTGCTCCAGCCGCCTAAACTAGCGCCGGCGGGACTGCCTACTCCCTCCTCTTGTGGCCCGCTGTGATGCTGCGCAGGCTTCCCTGGCCCACCCTACTCCCTTCGCTGGCCTGGCCGCACGCAATCAACTGCCTCCTTATTACGCGAAAAAAATGATTCCTCCCACTGACATCTGGGGCACACCGGTTGGGAGGCTGACCTATAGGCCTACTAAGTTGACGCGTACGCAGGTCTTGTCAACTTAGTCAACAAACGATTCTAGAAGCAGTAACCGTTGGATTTAAATTGAACGGTCCTGCTGCTTCTTCAATCGCTGCTCTTCTTGCACCAGCCGCCCAAACCAATGCCGGGACACCACCTGCTCCTACCTCCAGTGGCCGGCTGTGCTGCCGATGAGGCCTCATCGCCCCCTACTACTCCCACCGCTAGCCAGGCACTGCGGCGACGGCAGCCTCACACCACAGCCGAACCAGTGAACCCTCGTACTCCTCTCCGCGTGGGCTTCCACTGCCGCATCTTCCCCGGCTCCCCATCGTCCCCTTCCTAGGCCTCGCCGTCGTCCACCGCCTTGGTGCTCTTGGTGCATCGTGGTCAACATGGTCAACGACATTCCATCAGAAGAGTACTGTACGTGGAGAGGCTGACAGCTGGGTCCACGGCCACAGCCCATTTTTTTGTGATTTGCCATGTAAGTCGCTTTGTGAGGCCTGTTGGGCTGCAAATCTTTCAAGACGAGAAGAGCTTTCATTCGGCTGGCAAAGAAAATGGCCCATCAGTAATGAGAAATGGGTTGTACATTTTTAAAACACATCAAACCGGCAATTAGTTTCAAATATCTTTTCTTCATTTAGAGATTTGAAATTACATTAATTTTTATGCGTGGAGAATTTGTTGGATTTTATATTGATATACATTTATTTTTAAAATCAGTTTGAATGTGAGTCGAAATTTCGGGATTAAAAACAGTTCGGACCGCACCGAAATATGCAAAATTTCGTATAATTTTTAACCGTGGCCACAATATGGGTTGTAATGCTAAGAAAAAGAATGTGGGCTCCAAAAAAACCTTAATAATTAGAAAATGGGCTGTAAATTAATAGAAATAATGGAAGATGGGCTGTATGATGTTTTCCACAGATTTGAGGCTTTCCTAAAAAAAGGTTGACGCACAAGCAGTGACTGTTGGATGGCCATCCAACGGCCGTCGTGCTTCTTCAATCTCTGCTCTTTCTGCTCCAGCCGCTCAAACAGGCGCTGGCAGGACTGCCTGCTCCCTCCTCCCCGCGGCTGGCTCTACTGCCGCGCAGGCCTCACCGCCCCACCGTACTCCCATCGCTGGCCTAGCCATCCCTCTACTCACCCACACCTGCTGTTATTCTCCGGCGACGACAGATGAACCAGTAAACCCTCGTATAGTTGTACTCCCCTCCGCGTGGGAAACAACTGCCAAGTCTTCCCTGGCTCCGTGTCGTTCCCTTCCTAGGCCTCGCCGTCATCCACCGCCCTGGTGCTCTCGGCGCGGCCTAGTCAACGTGGTCAACGACCGACATACATCTGAAGTGGACTGTACGTGGAGAGGCGGACAGCTGGGTCCATGGCCGCACGCAAGGAAATGCCTCCTTATTACGCGCAAAATAATGATTCCTCCACTTGACATCAGGGACCCACCGAAAGGGCCTCTGTATTTCGCGAAAAAAACGTTACCGCCGCTGACAGCTCGGACCCACCAGCTATATCTTCGCACGCAAGGAAGTGCTTCCTTATTACGCTCAAAAAAATGAATACCCCCTACTAGCTGGGACCCACCTTAGTGGGAGGCTGACTTGTGGGGCTACTAAGTTGACGGGGACGGCGGGCTTTGTTAACTTAGTCAATATGCACGATTCTAGCTCCAGTGACCGTACGATGCACATCCGACGGCCGTAGTGCTTCTTCAACCTCTGGTCTTCTTGCTCCAGCCGCCCAAACGATCATGCCTCGTGCTCCTGCCTCCCGTGGCCGGCTGCGATGCGGCAGAGGCCTCACCGCCCCCTACTACTCCCACCGCTGGCCAGGCCATCCCTCTACTCACCCACACCCTCTGTTATTCTGCAGCGACGGCAGCCTCACACCGCAGCAAACCAGCGAACCCTCGTACTCCTCTACGTCTGGGCATCCACTGCCGCGTCTTCCCCGACTTCGCGATGTCCACTTCCTAGGCCTCGCCGTCATCCACCGCCCTGGTGTTCTTGGCACAGCGTGGTCAACATGGTCAAGGAACGGCTTCCATCGGACGTGGACTGTACGTGGAGAGGCTGACAGCTGGGTCCACGACCGCAGCAAGGAAGTGCCTCCTTATTACGTGCAAAATAATTATTCCTCCACCTGACAGCGGGACCCACCGGACAGGCCACCGTATTTTGTGAAAAAACATTTCCCCCTGACTGCTGGGACCCACCAGCTACATCTTCGCACGCAAGGAAGTGCGTTCGGGCAAAAAAAACGATTCGCCCCCTGACTGTTGGGACCGACCAGCTACATATTCGCAGGCAAGGAAGTGCCTGACAGTCGGGAACCACCTGGTCGAAGCGTACGCAGCGTTGTCATTCTGGTCACGAACGTGTATGTACATACTGGTTGATGTAGAGGCGTGCACATGTCGTAGTAGAGGCACGCACGTGTCGTAGTGGAGGCGCGCACGTAGCATTTACACATACGTACAGCAGCCAGGGTGCAAGAAAGAAAATATGGTCACATACGTGTACATACGGGCGGGGTCTCGAACGCCTACTCGTGCATACGTACAGCGAGGGCTTGTGTACATGGCTGGGTCGGAATGGAGAAACAGCGTCGTCGTCATGTTCATGGGGAGGCAACAGAATGCGTCGTGTTCATGGGGAGGCAACGGAATGCGTCGTGTTCATTGGGAGGGCTTGGACGGAACAGGCGATGGAAACGAGGACTGGCGTATCGCAGAACGGAGGAAACGGCCTTGTGTTCGACCGGCCATGTTTGAAACAGGATCCTATTCATCGGGAGGGCTCTGGTGTACCGCAAAACGGAGGAAACGGACCTCCTATGGTCGAAACGGGGGTCCTGTTGATCGGGAGGGGTGTGGCGTACCGCAAAACGGAGGAAATAGACTTGTGTTGGAGCGCTACGGTCGAAACAGGGGTCCTGTTCATCGGGAGGGGTGTGGAGTTCCGCAAAACGGGACTCCACGGGATACTGTTCATCTCCAGCCTCCACGGGCTCCTGTTCATCCAGCCTCCACGGGCTCCTATTCATCCAGCCTCCACCGCACACTACTCCACCGGCTACTGTTCAACCACCCCTCCACCGTCTACTGTTCATCCAGCCCTCCACACCACGGGGTCCTGTTCAACCACCCCTCCACGGGCACCCCTCCACCGTCTACTGTTCATCCAGCCCTCCACACTACGGGGTCCTGTTCAACCACCCCTCCACCGCCTACTGTTCATCCAGCCCTCCACACCACGGGGTCCTGTTCATCCACCCCTCCACGGGCACCCCTCCACCGTCTACTGTTCATCCAGCCCTCCACCACACCATGGGGTCCTGTTCATCCAGAGGCAATGCCACCGCTCACTGTTCATCCAAACCCCTCCGCAACACTCACTGTTCATCCCATCGATCGGCTTCAGTTAGCAGCTATAGAGAAGGAATCGCTCGATAGGGTTCAGTTAACAGCCATTGATCAATCGCTCGGGTTCAGTAACGCGTAGCCTGTAGTGCAATCGCTCGGGTTCAGTTAGAGCCCAACGCCTCACTCGGGTTCAGTTAGAGCCAACGCCCCGCACACATGCGCGTATGTGTACGAGAGAAACGAGCATCGCTCGGCCCCCGACCTCCCACCGTAACCGGGAACTCCCCGAAATTTTCCTCCCCCTCGCTTCTACCATGGTTTTTTCCATCATGGACGGCCCAAAGAATGTCATGCAGCTACGTCTCCGGCCTGCCCAGGATGAAAAGCCCATTTTCTGTCATGATTTTTTGTCATAGAAGTAGGAGCCCGCCACATCTATGATGATACCGGGTTTTGTCACAATTATAGTCATAGAAGTGTCATATGTATGACAGAAAAAAATTTCGTTCGGCCCAAAATGTCACAGATGTGTCTTTTTTTTGTAGTGTCATCCCCACTCCCGAACCCAACGAAAGTGTCGTGTTTGTTTCCCACTCCCTCTGAGGGCTAGGCTTTAGTCTTGATCCCTTCATCAGAGGGCTCATGTTCTCTTATGGGCTCGACTTCCATGATTTAGCTCCGGATTCCATCCTTCACATCTCGTCGTATGTGAGGCCTTCCTCCGCATCACCCCACACTTCGGCTTATGGCTCAAGACTTTCAATGTGAAGCCGAAGATGATCGATGGGCGACACGCAGAATGCGGAGCTGCCACAATAAGCAAAGGCGTCGATGCCCCATGACCAAAGTGCTCCTTCCCGGTGATATCCAACTTATGGAAGCGGGAGTGGTATTACATCATAGCTCCCCGATGTACTAAGTGGGTGGCTGCCCCCGCCTTCCGTTCGGGCCCCCCACCACAACTGGCATCATGGGTCAACAAGGGGTTAGACTGGGGACCGGCTATTGACGTGCCGACATTGCAAAGTCACATCCAAGATCTCCTCAAGAGGGACGTCGGTCTCGTCAAATTAATGCAAGTTATGCTAGTTCGTCAAGTCCTGCCATGACAACGTCGATCTCTTCGTATGTGGGAGTTCAACCCGGAAGGACCGCGGACTATTCAATGGTTCTTCGGCGGGACGCTCGAAGAGATGTATAAATTGTTCTCTGGATCACAAATAAAGTGTCTGTACACCACCGAGTATGCGGGTCTCAACTGTAATCGTCCAAATACCCAGGTAAGTATTTCTATGACCGAACACACTGTCTTTTCATTTGCCATAACATAATTCTGAAAGAATTGCTCTTGGCCAGGACTGGGTAAGAAAGGCAAAGATGATCAGGTGTTCGGCCCCCTTCCCGAGGTCTCGCCGGATCCTGTACTAGCCAGGATGTTGGAGTATGCACCTTATCAAGTGCCCTCGGGGGAAGATAAAAGGAGAGACGAAGAAGCCGAAAGCGAGCCTCACGTATTACTCATCCAAACCCGGGGAATTAGTACCTCCACGAAGGAGGATAATCGGGGAGAAGAATCCAAAATTCCCTCTTCCCAAGGAAGGAAAAGGACCGCTCTTGAAGATTTGGAAACAAAGGTTTCCAAACGAGAGAAGAAACCCTCACTAGGAAGCCCTTCCTTGGAGGGCGTCCTTGCCGCCCAGTACCCGCAAGGGGGTCAGCCCTCCACCGAGCTGTAAGTGAACAAAAGTACTTTTGGTAAATATATTTTGCCTTATCTCCGCGGACAATAACCGAAGCGTATGTCTTGCAGTCCGGATCATAGCCCTTCCTGACAGAGTTCGTCTTCGGGGGATGTTCTTCCGGAGATGATGGAGAGCGAAACGGCTCCCCTTGTGTCCCCGCCTCCCGGGGCGGATGACCCTGAGGTGTCATCACGGAGGATTTCTACTAATCCACCAAGTCCAGAAGGTATCCCTTCGGCTACCCAAAGTCCGGAGTATTCGACTCCTAAGGGGAGCGACAGAAAGAGTCCGGGATTGTCTAGTGCGGAACCGGACGCACTGATGAATCTTTTGGAGCAAGAGGCAATCTCAGAGGAGCATCGTACCTTAATGGGTACTGTGATTGATAGGATCTCATCCGCCAAAAGTGGGTTGCATGAAGCTTTTGCGAGCCTGCTAAGAGGCTTTGAGGTACGCCAAGTAATATATAAAAAAATTGATGGTACCGCACACACTAGGTGTGCTCTATACAGATAGTAGCCCGTGAGACTCTAATTGATGTGCAGGGGCAGCAAACAGAGGATCATAGTCCCAGGTGAATAATTGCGCTGCTTTCATGTGCAGACGGCTGACGGTCTGGTGGCTAGCCATACTGCCGAGCTTGCTGGACTAAGCCGGCAACTTGACGCGGCAATTGACGACATTGCGCTTGTGAACAAGCGGCTTGACGAGGCACAGGGTATGTATTTTCGGGTGGTCAACAGATATTATGAGGAGCATGATGCTAGTATCTAATCTGTGTTGTGACTGCAGATGGAGCTGCCTCCGTGGAGACCCTTCGGGCGGAACTTGCCCGAGCCAAGGAACAAGCCAGGACAAGTGATACGGCCGCCCTAAAGGCGGCCGAAGACTTAAGAACCGAACAGGCTGCTCATTGCAAGAGCAAAGATAAAATAGCCAAGATGGCTGTTGAGCTGAAAGATGCCGCCGGCCGATATGATTTCTTGAAAAGGAAAGCCAAGTGAGAGCGACTGACCTGAAGAGAGCCATGGAGGCAGCCAAGGAAACCCATTCTATAATCAGAGCGGTAGAGGAGGAGCTCCATCAAGCCAGAGATATCACGGCTGGGAAGCCCTTTTTGATGCGGACGAAGTTTGGAGATCCGAAGTATGCCCCTCCGGATCAATTATGGAGTGCTGCAGACGCGTGTGCGGACTTGGCAATGAGTGCTGCTGATGCGACTGCGTTTTTCAAAGATCAAGAAGATCACGAAGTAGAGAAGTTGTTCTGGTCGTAGTTCAGTGCTCCGACGCGTCCGCTGCTGTTAAATGAGCAAATGGCTGAGTGGGATGAACTCCATAGGTTGTCCGAGCTTGCCATGAGGTCTGTCGTGGATCATATTTGGCCGGAAGGACCAAAGCCAAATAGTTATTTTGGTTTAGTGCAATGATTCCTTGGTGATGTGCAGCATATCTATGGCGTAAAGAGGTCGGCGTGCATAGAGGGTGTGCGGATGGCTCTTGCCCGTGTTAAGACATACTCGGCAGAGATGGATGCCACGGCTATTGCAACCCAGGGTCCGGCCATAGGCCGGGTCTCGGCCGAGCACTATTTAGAAGAAGTCTTAGAAGGCGCTCGTTTAATAGAGGCTCAGTGCTCGAAGAATATTATGTTCGAGTGACATGTATCCCAATTGTAAAAACAATGCTATTTGGATTATAAAGGCTATGTTTATACTTTTGCCTGAAAGTATTATGATGCCTGCTGTGCGGCCGTTTTATGTATCTATATAACCTAAAAGTTTGCAGTTGTTGGCTTCAGCCCCCACGCACGTAATGCGGGGGTGTTTGGAAAAGCACGTATTTACACTTGAGCCAATGTCTTGGTCCTTGAAGGAGGTGATAGCGCGGCGAATAAGGCAATCAGACTATATTGCTTTAACACTTTCACTTAGCCATAGGTGTTTGACAGTGGGGCTAATATATAGCCCCTGGTACCTTCGCGCTTTTCCGAATACGGTGCACGTACATACATGACCGAGAAACCGGTCCTTCGTTAATGCAGAGGAATGGCGAAGATTCCGCTGATTCATCAGGTGGTTGACCAGTCTCGGGCTTTATCAAGACAGTCAGTTTTCGGCTTTCTCTACTGAGGTGCTCACCCAGATGAACCAGGGCACAATCGCAGTAGTTCTCCCGGTGCCACCTTAGCCGATAGAGCGGAACGTAAGGTAGCAAAACACGGGAGCTAGGCAAACCCAACATTTGACCAAAGACATGATTCGGAGCTGATGCATATAAGGCCAAACTCGCGACGCCGAACACTCCCTAAGGTACTCGGACTTGACAACATATACCGGGCTGAGCAAAGCCCTTGATAATGAACGTTAGCATCCCTCTCGGTTGTGTTAAGTATCCGAAGGGCATAAAGCAACAAGAGACAGTGAGAAAGGTTTACACAGGGTCTTAATCTGAAAAGAAGCCTTTGAGCGGGGACCTGCTGCACGTCTACGCCTGTGTCCTAGAAGGGTGTAGCATGATTGTCATCTGCAAGAGAGAAAAAAACCTAGGTGAAAGCCTACGTGCAAAAAATTGGTTATTATTAATAGACCATTGAAATTCAATCTAAGTAAGGTCAAACCAAACTATAGTCTTTTTACGTGCGGGAAGCCCATAGCGCCACCTATGGAGGTATATCCATCGACCCAATCTCGGGTTTATCTGAACTGTTACAGCGAGGGGGTTGCTGGACTCGTCTAGCCGTGTCCGCGGTCTTTGACGACCGATCATTTATTCTGGTTGGGGGGGGTCATTCAGTGTTCGACTGCGAAAGCCGCCGTACATCCCTCCGCATGTAAGGAACGCTCTGAGTTTCCGCTAACTATGATGGTGCCACGTGGACCAAGCATCTTGCGCTTAAGATAAGCGTAATGCGGTACTGCATTAAAACGAGCGAAAGCTATTCTTCCGAGTAGTGCTTGATAGCCGCTTCGGAATGGAGCGATGTCGAAGGTTAATTCTTCTCTTCGGAAGTTGTCGGGAGAACCGAATACAACCTCTAGTACTATAGAGCCCGTGCACTGGGCCTCTGGGCCTGGTACTACTCCATCAAAGGTAGTATTGTTTTGGCTGATTCTTGTCGGGTCTATCCCCATTTTGCGGACTGTGTCTTGATATATCAGATTGAGACTACTGCCGCCGTCCATAAGCACTCGGGTGAGATGGTATCCGTCAATTATTGGGTCTAGTACCAAGGCAGCCAATCCTCCGTGCCGGATACTAGTTGACTGATCCCTGCGATCAAAAGTGATTGGGCAGGATGACCAAGGGTTGAACTTGGGGGTAACTGGCATGTTCTCCTAATGCGCATGTGCTCCTCCTCTTCGTTACGTGAATCATGTTCACTATTTTCACTTCTGGTGGGATTTTTTCTGTCCCCCAGTGTTGTGTTGGTGAGGCTCATCCTCATCTTCACTTGATGTCTCCCTCCACTTGTGTTCGGTGTTTAGCTTGTCGGCCTGCTTAAAGACCCAGCATTCTCTGTTGGAGTGATTTGCAGGTTTATCGGAGGTGCCATGAATGAAATAATCTGTCCAGAATCTTGTTTAGGCTGGACTGTCCATCTCTGCTGCCTTTGAATGGCTTTTTCCGTTAACCGGGTCGAGAGCCCCTGAATCCGGCGTTTACCGCCTTGTTGTCTGGGCTGTCCCCGTTGCTCCGACGCTTGCTTTTATTGCGTCGTGGTTTTCCATTGCCATCCCTAACTTCGGATATGCTTGGGTCATTTGTGCCGCTGCGGGCCAGCCAACTATACCCGCCCGTGCAATAGCAGGTCATAAGGCTTGTTAGGGCTGCCATTGTGCTTTGTTTTTCCTGGCCAAGGTGTCTGGCAAGCCATTCGTCCCGGACACTATGTTTGAAAGCCGCTAAGGCTTCGGCGTTTGGGCAATCGACAATTTGATTTTTCTTAGTGAGGAATATGTTCCAAAGCTTTCGGGCTGACTCTCCAATTTGCTGAATTATGTGACTTAAATTGTCTGCATCCGGATGTCGGACATAGGTCCCTTGAAAATTAGCCCTGAAAGCGTCCTCGAGCTCTTCCCAACTTCCGATTGAGTTTTCGGGGAGGCTTTTCAACCAATGCCTAGCTGGTCCTTTCAACTTTAAGGGCAAGTATTTGATGGCGTGGAGATCATCTCCACGAGCCATGTGGATGTGAATGATAAAGTCCTCAATCCAGACCCCAGGGTCTGTTGTTCCGTCGTATGACTCTATGTTCACGGGTTTGAATCCTTTTGGGAATTCATGGTCTAGTACCTCGTCGGTGAAGCATAGGGGGTGCGCGGGACCCCTATATTTGGGTGTGTCTGACGGTTGTAGTGTTCGGTTTTGATTCCGAACTATTATTCTGTTAGTATAGTCATTTGGGCGGAGATGATTCTGTGCTGGAACGCGCTTCCTAGGTCCGTAAATGGACCTGGTCAAACCGGCTTTTTTGTGTAGATCCTCACGTAGGTCGTTTGCTGACTTGTGTACGTCATCGTTAGCTGCCCTGTCGCGACCACGGGGTGGTGGGTCCGGTTGATCGGCCGTTTTATTTTCCGGCTGAGTGGGCTCTAAGGCCTCATCGTCAAATTCAGGCAGCAGCTTGCGCTTTGGATAGCTTTTTGTGTGGCGATTACCGCCGTACTTTTCTTCCGTGTCAAGCACTTTATTCCATCTGCTGTTGAGTGTATTATGCGAGGTCTTAAGCCTTTTCTTCTGGTTCTTCAGGCTCCGCGCGGTTTCAATGAGCCTTTTATGAAGGTTCTCTTGTTCCAAGTGTCTTTCAGGGATGATGTGTGCATCGTCATCCGGACTATTCATGTCTCCGGAGAGAGGTTGATGAGTTTTACCCTCAGGGTCGTCGTGACCTGACAGCGGCTCCGTACTATGTTCGCAGTCCGCTGGTTCACCCTGCTCCAGCGCTGGGTTCATGCGGTCGTTGTCTCCTTTCGGGTCGACCGGGGTGTTACTTTTTCTTGCACTGTTATCGCGGTTTTGCTAGGGCGGGATTTGGAGCGGTGCTTACACCGTCGCTTTGGTTGCTTCTCGAGGGAATTGTCCTTCGCTGCTTCCTCCCATTCCTCGTCATCATTTTCTTGGGGTGTATCCACCATGCATATATCATGTGATGAAGTGGCAGTCCAGCGCCCTGCATGCGGTGGTTCCTGTTCGTTTCCCACGTCGTCGTCCATACCGTTGATGTCTTTGGATCCAAAATCAAGCATGTCGGTTAAGTCGTCGACAGTGGCTATTAAGTGGGTGGTGGGTGGAGAACGAATTTCTTCGTCGTCTGCTTCCCACTCGAGCCGAACGCAGTTCGGCCAAGGGCCTCCTGACAAGGAGAGAGACCTTAATGAATTTAGCACATCTCCCAAGGGCGAGTGCTGAAAGATATCCGCGGAGGAAAACTCCGTGATCGGCGCCCAATCAGATTTGATAGGTACGGACGCAGGCGATTCGGAGACCGTGGCCAGGGACGAATCCAAAGGTCCGGCAACATAGGTCTCGTAGGAGGCGAAGTCAGTATTCGGATCTATCGCCGCTGAGTGTGCGGCCTGTGTGGCGGGGTCCATACACCCGTCCTCGGACGGCGCGATCTGTTCCGGATTGAGGGCCAGAGTAGTTATAGGTGTGATCTCCCGAACACTGTCTGATGGTAGAGCTAAATCATGCTCATCGTGACTATGCAGCGTACCTGACATGGGTTCGAATCTGTCGAAGATCAAGTCTCCGCGGATGTCGGTGGTATAGTTCAAGCTTCCAAACCTGGCCTGATGGCCCGGGGCGTAGCTCTTGATCTGCTCCAGATGGCCGAGCGAGTTGGCCCGCAATACGAAGCCGCCGAAGATGAAGATCTACCCGGGGAGGAAAACCTCACCCTGGATCGCATCGTTGCCGATGACCGAAGGAGCCATCAAGCCTTATGATGACGACACAATGGAAATCTCAACGAAATCACCAATGTAGGTGTGAAAACCGGCGGATCTCGGGTAGGGGGTCCCGAACTGTGCGTCTAAGGCGGATGGTAACAGGAGGTGGGGGACACAATGTTTACCCAGGTTCGGGCCCTCTCGATGGAGGTAATACCCTACTTCCTACTTGATTGATCTTGATAATATGAGTATTACAAGAGTTGATCTACCACAAGATCGAAGAGGCTAAACCCTAGAAGCTGGCCTATGGTATGATTGTTGTTGTCCTACGGACTAAAACCCTGCGATTTATATAGATACCGGAGGGGCTAGGGTTACACAGAGTCGGTCGGTTACAAGGGAGGAGATCTACATATCTGAATCGCCAAGCTTGCCTTCCACGCAAAGGGGAGTCCCATCCGGACACGGTATGAAGTCTTCAATCTTGTATCTTCATAGTCCAACAGTCCGGCCAAAGTATATAGTCCGGCTGTCTGGGGACCCCCTAATCCAGGACTCCCTCAGCCGTCATCAATGGAAGGTCTGTCAAGGTCATCATCGATGGAGGGAGTAGTCATAACTTGCCAAGTGAAGAACTTTGCTCCAAACTCCAATTGGTTAAGATGAATCACCCACCTCCCTACAAAGTTCAATGGCTAAGCGACTCCGGCACTATCCAAGTCGAGCATATGGTACAAGTTTCCTTCAAGATCGGAGCTTACGAAGACACTTTGGAGTGTGATGTCGTTCGTATGTCCGTTTTCCACCTCCTTCTTGGACGGACATGGCAATTTGACCGAGGCGTCATCCACAATGGGTGTACAAACCACTATAGCTTCAAGATGAAGGGAAAGGAATATGTGCTACGTCCTATGTCTCCAAGCCAAGTAATCATCGACAAGCAAGCCACCCATCATGGAGAGAATAGTGAGAGAGTGAACCACCAAAAAGAGAGTGAGAGACACAAGCCCAAATTGAGTGCCTCCATGATGGGCGACAAGAAAAATGTAGTCCTATTTGCCACCAAAAGTGAGATAAGAGAAGTGTGCGAGAACCCATAAAGTGTCTTGCACTATGTCCTTTTGTGCAAGGATGAGGCACCAAAAACTAACACCTCTCACAATCAACCTTTAGTGTTATCTTCTCTTTTGCAGTAATTCCAAGACGTGTTCCCCGACGAGCTACCTCCGGGTCTACCTCCACTACGAGGCATCAAATACTGAATCGACCTCATCCCCGGATCACCCCTTCCTCTCAATGCCATTACCGTGTGTTATCGTTACCCCATTACACGCTTAGATGATATGCTAGATGAGCTTAGTGGAGCCACCATTTTCTCTAAGAATGACCTTAAAAGTGGCTACTATCAAATACCCATCCTAGAAGGTGATTAATGGAAAACCGCATTTAAGACCAAATTTGGCTTATATGAATGGCTTGTTATGCCAATGGGTTTATCTGAAGCACCCGGTACTTTCATGCGAGTCTTGCATTTTGTTCTTTGACCCTATATTGGTGTATTTGTTGTGGTCTACTTTGACAATATTATTGTTTTTAGCAAATCTCTCCAAGATCTTGTCACCCATCTTAGAACCATGTTGCAAACTATCAGAAAAGAGCGCCTTTATGCTAATATGGACAAATGCCTTTTTGGTGTTGATAAGCTTGTTTTCTTGGGTTTCGTTGTCTATTCTAAGGGTGTTCATGTAGATGAATCTAAGATCAATGCTATTAAAACATGGCACCAACCAACCAACTTGCAACAAGTGTGTAGTTTTCTTGGTTTAGCCGGTTTCTATCGTAGATTCTTTAAGGATTTTAGCACCATTGCTTCACCTTTGCATGCTTTGAGTAAGAAGAATGCGCCATTTGTTTGGGGACCATCCCAAGATACCGCATTAAATGAGCTTAAGAATTTTCTTACACATGCTCCTTTGCTTGCTTTACCCAACTTCAACAAACCATTTGAGATTCATTGCAATGCTAGCAGTTATGGCATAGTAGGTGTGTTAATGCAAGACAAACTCAATTATCCCATCTAAGACAAAGAGATATATGCTTTAGTGAGAGTCTTGCATGTTTGGGAGAATTATCTCCATCTTCATGAGTTCATTCTTCACACCGATCATCAAACACTTAAGTATCTTAAGGGTCAAACTAAGTTGAACAAGCATCTTGATAAATGGTGTGAATTCATTGAGTCATTTCCTTATGTCATCAAGTATATTAAAGGTAAGGAAAATGTTGTGGCGGATGCACTTTCCCGTAGATGCATGCTTGTAACCCAACTTGAATTGAATGGCATAGGCTTTGAGCACATAAAATACATGTATGCGCATGACCCTAGTTTTGCAATTCCTTACGCCAAGTGTTTGACGCGTACATCATGGGAATGCAATTAAATCATAGATGATTGCCGTATGAGAGCCAACAAACTTTGCATCCCCGAGTCTTCTCTTCATTTGTTACTTTTGCAAGAATCTCATGGAGGAGGACTAATGGGACACTTTGGACACGACAAGACATTTACTACGCTCTCCAAGAACTATTTTTGGTCCAAGATGTTCCACGACGTCTCACGCTTCACCAACTGATGCTCTGCATGTCACAAAGCTAAGTCTAAAGCTCAATCTCATGGCCTTTATATGCCCCTTCCAATTCCATATCATCCATGGGAGGATATTAGCATGGATTTTGTTCTTGGTTTACCTAGAACTAGAAAAGGGAAGGATTCCGTGTTTGTTGTTGTAGACCGATTCTCTAAATGGCACATTTCGTACCATGCAACAAGATAGACGATGCTTCACATGTTGCAAATATTGTTTGTAGGGAAATCTTGCGCCTACATGGAGTGCCATAGACGATTGTCAAGCTCGGAATCAAGCTCTTGTTCTCTTCGGCATACCATCCCCAAGCCGACGGCCAAAAGGAGGTGACGAACCGAACCCTCTCTACTCTACTCCGCATATTGATCAAGAGGAACATCAAGGAGTGGGAAGAGTGCCTACCCATCGTCGAGTACGCCTACAACCGTGCAAGACATTCAACTACCGGCAAGTCCCCTTCGAGGTCATCTATGGTTTCAACCCGTTGTCCCCGTTGGACATTCTTCCTCTACCACTTCAAGAGTGCATCAACATGGATGCGAGTGCATGAGTGAACTATCTCAAGAAGATGCATGAAGATACAAGGCACACAATTGAGCGCCAAGTACAACGACTCGCGACCAAGCTCAACTTCAACAAGCAACCCATGATATTCAACATTGGAGATCTCGTGTGGCTACACCTTCGCAAGGACCGCTTCCCCAAAGAACGCAAGTCCAAATTTCTATCATGAGCCGATGGACCCTTCAAGGTGCTATCACACTACAACAACAACGCTTATAAGATCGACCTCCCGCGCGACAAGTACAACGTGAATGACGTCTTCAATGTCAAAGATCTCTCGCCCTACCATGGTGATGAAGATTTCAATCTGAGGTCGGATCTTTCCCAAGGAGGGGGGGAGATGATGCGAAGCATCCCAAGGTCATCCCCATGGATGTACCTACGTCTCCTACGACACCACTTGGACCAATGATAAGGGCCCGAGCAAAGGCTATCGAAGATAAGGTGAACTAGCTCCTCTCCGAACTAACACTTTCTATACATGAGACATGGCTACTACATCAAGCGGAAACACTATGTGTGATCAGGTACTTGGAGGAAGGCCATAGAGCAGATACATCCAACGGACAAGACGGCAAGGACACCAATGATGATGGACAAGAAATAGAGCTGCCAAAGAAGCTCCAGCCACCGGACGACCGGTCGGGACCGAACGTCCGACACCTGAAGCCCCAACCTACCCAAGTCCCAGCCAACGCAAGCTACAGTGAGCGGACGTCCGTCCAGAACCGGACGAACGGCCACACCTCCCAGCGAGCGGACATCCGGCCTCCACCGGACAACCAGCACCACCACACCTGAGGCAAATCAGCGGATTTCTGAAGCGACCGGATGACCGGCCATCTCCGGATATCCAATGCAACCTCAACCTGGCCGAATTAGCGAAAGTCTGGTGGCTTCCGGACGCCCGTGAGCCACCGGACGACTGGTACCCACCAGACGTCCGGTAACTGTGTGCGCATAGTTTCGGGCCCGAGGCCCATGTACCCCTTTGCTTCGGCCCCATTTGCACTAATACTATAAATAGACCTCCTCCTCCTCCTAGTTAGGGTCAGCGTTGAAATAGGACATATGTGAGATAGAGCCTGGCTCATCCAGCCAGATCTACTCCACCGAGGGAGACCGTCACCTCCTCGGAGAAGATCCACTTGAATTGAAGACCCCTAACGAGAAGACCTCAAGACCTCCTCACGGAGAAGAACTAGTGACCCTATGTATCGTCCTTTGTTGGATTTGGATGATGTATCTCTTTGTGTTTCGAGAATGTAGCATATGTGTAACCGAATCTTGTTGGTTTGAGTGTTTTCTCTTGTGATTCCCCTCGTTCTCCTCTCGTGTTCTTCATGGGATCCACTTCAATCGCGAAAGATCGGCCCGAGGGTTTCCACCCTACATCACTATGACTCCTGATTCTATTTTGAAAGATCATATTAGTCGAGCTCGTAAAGCAAAACATGAGAAAAATAAGAGTGAAAATCAGATTGTCGAATGGAATTTGAGCAACAAATGAAGCCTAATAACAAACCATCATCTCATGTTGCTTCTGAAATTAAATTGAAAAGTGGATGTTTACTTGCCACCAAATCTGTTTTCGATGATCTAGATTTCAGCAAATCTGTTTGCTATGCTTTTATGTGCAAAGAGGCATTATTTTTATTCGAGGATGCGCCTTCCTCTTTGCCTCCTGGTGTCACGAATATTTTGCAGGAATTTGCTGACATCTTTCCACAAGACGTGCCACCGGGATTACCACCTATTTGGGGGATTGAGCATTAGATTGACTTTAATTCCCGGTGCATCGCTACCTAACCGTACACCATACCGTACCAATGCAGAGGAGACAAAGGAGATTATGCGTCAAGTACAGGAGGTGGTCGACAAAGGTTATATACGCGAATCCCTTAGTCCTTGTGCTGTTCCTATTATTCTAGTACCGAAAAAGGATGGTACATCGCGTATGTGTGTTGTTTGTAGAGGCATTAATAATATTACTATTCGTTATCATCGTCCTATTCCTAGGCTAGATGATATGCTTGATGAATTGAGTGGCTCTATAATATTCTGGAAAGTTGATTTGCGTAATGGATACCATCAAATTTGTATGAAATTGGGAGATGAAGGGAAAACAGCTTTTAAAACTAAGTTTGGATTATATGAGTGGTTAGTCATGCCTTTTGGGTTAACTGATGCACCTAGTACTTTCATGAGATTAATGAATGAAGTTTTACATGCTTTCATTGGATGATTTGTGGTAGTCTATTTTGATGATATACTGATTCATAGCAGATCTTTGGAGGAACATTTACGTGTTGTTTTTATTGCCATACATGATGCACGTTTGTTCGGTAACCTTGGGAAGTGTACCTTCTGCACCGACCGAGTATCTTTTCTTGGCTATGTTGTTACTCCACATAGAATTGAAGTTGATAAAGCCAAGATTGAAGCTATTGGGAGTTGGCAGCAGCCCAAAACGGTCACAAAAGTGAGGAGTTTCTTGGCCTCGCTGGTTTCTATAGGCATTTTGTGAGAGATTTCAGCACCATTGCTGCACCTCTCAATGAGCTCACAAAGAAGGATGTGCCTTTTGTTTGGATGTGCATTTTGTGAGATATTTCAGCACCATTGCTGCACCTCTCAATGAGTTGCACAGGAAGAAGATTTCATGGTATTGAAAGATAAGTTGACACATTCTCCTTTACTCCAACTTCCCGATTTTAATAAGACTTTTGAGCTTGATTGTAATGCTAGTGTAATTGGATTAGGAGGTGTGTTATTACAAGATGGCAAACATGTTGCATACTTTTGTGAAAAATTGAGTTGGCCTAGTCTGAACTATTCTACTTATGATAAATAATTATATGCTCTTGTTCGGACATTAGAAACATGGCCACATTATTTATGGCTCAGAGAATTTGTTATACATTCTGATCATGAATCTTTGAAACATATTAGAAGTCAAGCAAAACTAAATTGTAGACATGCTAAATGGGTTGAATTCATTGAGGCTTTCCCTTATGTCATTAAACACAAGAAGGGTAAAGAAAATGTTATAGTTGATGCATTGTCTCGTTGTTATGTTATGCTTTCACAACTTGACTTTAAAATATTTGGTTTGGAAACCATCAAAGATCAATGTGTGGATGATGCTGAATTTGAAGTTGTATTGCTGAATTGTAAAGGAAGGGAGGACATGGAACAAGTTTGTCATGAAAGATGGATTTGTGTTTTGTGTTAACAAGCTATGCATTCCAGCTATCTCCGTTCATCTTTTATTGTTGCAGGAGGTGCATGGAGGAGGATTAATGGGACAGTTTGGCGTGAAGAAGACGGAGGATGTACTTGCTAGACATTTCTTTTGGCCAAAGATGAGATGGGATGTTGAGCGCTTTGTTGCTCGCTCCACTACTTGTCAAAAAGCAAAGTCACGAATCAATCCTCATGATTTATATATGCCTTTGCTTGTACCTAGTGTTCCATGGGAGGATCTATCTATGGACTTTGTTTTGCGTTTACCT
Organism: Triticum urartu; assembly: GCF_003073215.2. Taxonomy (NCBI): domain Eukaryota; kingdom Viridiplantae; phylum Streptophyta; class Magnoliopsida; order Poales; family Poaceae; genus Triticum; species Triticum urartu. The sequence goes on from NC_053025.1 coordinate 410,776,072, forward strand.
TGAATAAAGAAGGGGAGGCATAGCATATTTGTTTTCATGGATAGATTCTCGAAAATAGCACACTTTATACCATGTCAGAAAAGCAATTATGTTGCTAATGTTGCTGATTTGTTCTTTCATGAAATTATTCCTTGTATGGTGTGCCAAATACTATTGTTTCAGATCATGATACTAAATTTCTCAGCCACTTTTGGAGAAGTTTATGGGCTAAGTTGGGGACTAAACTGCTTTTTAGTACTACTTATCACCCCCAAACTGATGGACAAACTGAAGTAGTCAATAGAACATTGTCTACTATCCTTAGGGCTGTTTTGAAGAATAATAAGAAAATGTGGGAACAATGCTTGCCTCGTATTGAATTTGCTTATAATCGTTCATTGCATTCAACTACTAAGATGTGCCATTTTGAAATTGTGTATGATTTCCTACCTCGTGCACCGATTGATTTGTTGCCTCTTCCATATTCGGAGAAGGTTAATTTTGATGCTAAACAACGTGCTGAATTGATTTTGAAAATGCATGAGTTAACTAAGGAAAACATTGAGCGTATGAATGCTAAATATAAACTTGCTGGAGATAACGGTAGAAAACATGTTGTGTTTGCACCTGGAGATCTTGTTTGGTTACATTTGCGTAAGGATAGATTTCTTGATTTGCGCAAATCAAAGCTAATGCGACGTGCTGATGGTCCATTTAAGGTGTTAGAGAAAATAAATGATAATGCATATAAACTTGAGCTGCCTGCAGATTTTGGGGTTAGTCCCACTTTTAACATTGGAGATTTGAACCCTTATTTGGGTGAGGAAGATGAGCTTCCATCGAGGACGACTTCATTTCAAGGAGAGGATGATGAGGACATCAATACCATTGTTACACCCACAACCCCTACTTATACATATACTGGACCAATTACTAGAGCTCGCATACGCCAATTAAATTATCAGGTACTTACGTTTCTTGGTAATGATTCTAATGTTCATGAGAATATGATGCTGCCTAATTACATACATTTCTTTTGCTTACAAATGAAGGGCCTGGCATGGATAAGGGGGATGAACACTGGAACCAGACTGAGCATGGAGATGATGGCATGCGCAAGGGGAACACGAACAGAGTTACAAGTGATGATTTCAGGACTTTGAAACCACCATAAGGAGTGCATGAAGCCTTGGACGAAATATAAAAGATGCCACTTCATAAATTTCGTCCAGAGGCTATTCTAGGTGTTGCGTCGCCTTATTATTGGGCCAGGCCAATGTATTTTCGAAATACTTAAGTATAGGCTGCTTTTAGGGTTCGTAAGTGTGGGGAAACAAGAGTTAGGCTTGGTTTCGAACCCCTCCTCCAAGGGCCACGAAATTCCCCCCTATTCCTCCATATATACAACCCTTAGGGCATCGTTTAGACTTTGGGATTTTATTTCGATTAAAAGTTCACCATAGCTACAAATTCACGTACTTCGTTTGTGTCCGACAACCAGACCAAGACGTCACACAACCCCACCTTCATTAATAAAGCTTTCCTCTTTTATTCGCAATAACCAGATTGCAATCTTAGTTTCTTGCTTGTTCTTCGTTTGCTCGCAGGAAATAGACCCTCGTGGTCAGGTTGATCTTGCTCCGTCATGGTCAATAACCCTCGGAAGTTGGTTTAGCGATTGCTAAGGCGTGTCGTCTTCGCACGTTCGTAGTCGGATTGTCAAAGTCGACTCCCGCAGAAAACGATATCTATCTCATAGAAACATCGGGACACCTTCTCCTCTATCACTTTGCCTCTATCACTCCCCAAGCAACAAGCCCTACTGATCCGACTGAAATTGAGGTCCTTGCCGTCGTCACCTGGTTATGGAGATCTTAGTAATCATTCCTAACTAGACGGTGTCGTACATTGCGTATTTGCTCAGGCAGGAACTCCCAAAAGACGAAGTTGAAGCACGACAGATTGTCCGCAGATCCAAGGCGTTCATAGTGATAAATGGATAGCTCCATAGAGAGAGTGTTACTGGTGTAGCTCAGTGATGCATTTCTCCAAAAGAGGGTTGACTGATTCTGGAAGAGATCCACTCGGGGACCTGTGGTCACCATGCGTCCTCTCAGAAAATTGTGGTCTACGCATACCAAGCTGGGTTTTATTGGCCGCGAGCTAATGAAGCTACAAAGGAGATCATTCAACGGTGTGAAGGGTGTCAGTTCTGCGCAAACATGTCTCATAAGCCCGCATCTGCCCTGAAGACCATTCCACTTGTCTAGCCATTTGTGGTGTGGGGATGGACATGGTTGGACCACTCAAGACCAGCTGAAGTGGCTTCACTCATCTGCTTGTAGCAGTCGACAAGTTCACTAAGTGGATCGAAGCCAAGCCTATCAAGAAGTTAGTCTCAAAGAAAGCCATCAAGTTCCTAAAATAGTTGGTATTCAGATATAGAGTTCCACATAGTATTATCACAGATAATGGCTCGAACTTCAATTTATAAGAGTTCAGAAACTTTTGTGCCACCCAAGGCACTCGGGTAGATCACGGATCCATTGCGCGCCCGTAGTCAAATGGTCAAGCTAAGAGGGCAAACGACATTATCCTTCAAGATTGAAACCCCGACTCATGCGCGACCTTGAACATGCAGCTGGAGCATGGGTGACTGAACTGCCATCCGTCCTATGGGGTTTAAGGACGACTCCAAACCGGTACACTAACCGCACTCCTTTCTTCGTGGTGTATGGAGCTAAAGCCATGCTGCCTAGTGATTTCTTCCACAACGCACCTCAAGTGGAACTCTACTCGGAAGATGAGGCAGAGCAAGCATGGCAGGATGCCCTTGATCTTTTGGAAGAGGAGCGTGAGATGGCGCTGATTCGGTCGACTATTTATCAGCAAGATCTTCGTCGATTCCACGGCTGGAATGTCAGAGGTTGAGCATTCCAAGAAGGAGACCTAGTGCTCTGAGTGGACCAGCAACGGCCACACAAACTTGCTTCCGCATGGGAAGGCCCCTGCAGCATCACCCAGGTGTTACCCAATGGGGACTACCACCTCTACAACCTCGAGAAGAAGGTCGATGAGCCACGCACTTGGAATGTAGATCTTCACCACCGATTTTGTACCTAGCACTCGGATTGTCGAGATGTAATAAGAGTACTTTTAGATTGTTTATCAAGACATGACTCTCGCAGTCCCATGATGATTTCTCTCGCATAAGCATGTGTTCAAAAGCCCTAGTGGGTGCCTCAGCTATGAAACCTATTTTTGCCATTTGAGTTAAAAACTTCTCCGAGTGAGAGCATCCCTCCCACCCGGGGGTTTAGCCGTGAGCCCGTCCTTGCCTAAAGTTAAAAAACTACATCGAATGAGAGCATCCCTGCCACTCGAGAGCTTCGCCACGAGTCCATCCTCGCCTAAGTTAAAAAACTACTCCAAGTGAGAGAATCCCTCTCACTCGGGGACTTAGCCGCAAACCCGTCCTCATCTAAGTTAAAAAACTTCTCCGAGTGAGAGCATCCCTCTCACTCGGGGACTTAGTCGCGAACCTGTTTTGGCCTAAGTTAATAAACTTCTCCGAGTTAGAGCATCCCTCCCATTTGGAGGCTTAGCCGCGAGCCCGTTCTTGTCTAATTAAAACAAACCAGTTCACTCGGAACTTGTAGGAAATTGGAAAGCAATTTTTAGATAAATCTATCAAGTTCAGAAACGCAAGAAAAAGTACTCGGGCGACAGACCGAAAAGAGTTTAACACTTACAGGATCACTTGTCATTCTGAGGCAAGTAAGTTTGGTTCATAAAGTTTTTTCATGCACCAGGAGGACTCCCGGGCTCAACAAAGGTATCCAGATCAATGCCATCTATGATCCAAGTGGCTGCATCAATGAAGGTCTCCATGAAGGTTGCAAACTAGAGCTTCTTCTTGTTTGCCACCTGAAGAGCCTTCAGGTTGTGTTCCCTAGCTTCTTTGAAGTGGCCACGACCAAGTGAGAGTGCCACATCGGCTCCACAGCGGATAGTTGATTTCTTCCATGCTTGCACTTGATGAGGACATCAATACCATTGTTACACCCACAGCCCCTGCAGCTATACATACTGGACCAATTACTAGAGCTTGCGCATGCCAATTGAATTACCAGGTACTTCCGTTTCTTGGTAACGATTCTAATGTTCATGAGAATATGATGCTGCCTAAATTGGATACATTTGTTTTGCTTACAAATGAAGGGCCTAGCTTGGACAAGAAAGATGAACCTTGGAGCAAGTTCAAGCATGGTGATGATGTCATGCGCAAAGGGAACAAGAACAGAGTTACAAGTGATGATTCCATGACTTTGAAGCCACCATAATGAGTGCATGAAGCCTTGGACGAAATATACAAGATGACACTTCCTAAATTTCGTCCAGAGGCTATTCTAGGTGTTGCGTCACCTTATTTTTGGGCAGGCCCGTGTAATTTTGAAATACTTGATTATAGGCTGTTTATATAGTCCGTGTGTGTGTGTGGAAACAAGAGTTAGGGTTGGTTTCGGACCCCTCCTCCAAGGGCCACGAAATTCCCCCCTCTTTCCTCCATATATACAGCCCTTAGGGCATCGTTTAGACTTTGGGTTTTTGTTTAGATTAAAATTCGACATAGCTGCAACTTCGCATACTTCGTTTGCGTTCAACGACCAGACAAAAGGCGTCACAGAAGATTGCAATCTCAGTTTCTTGATTGTTCTTTGTTTGCTCGCAGGAAACAGACCCTCGTGGTCAGGTTGATCGTGCTCCCGCATGGTCAATAACCCCTCGGAAGTTGGTTTAGAGATTGCTAAGGCGCGACGTATCGCACGTTCGTAGTCGGATCGTCAAGGTTGACTCTCAGAAAATGATAGCCACCATCTCATCGAGACATCGGGACACCTTCTCCTCTATCAAGTGGTATCAGATTTCCAGGTTGCTCGGTGAGATTTTACAGTTGTTCATTGTTGAATTTTGGGTTCCAGCAAAACCCTTGAGGTTCGAACACTGGGGTGCGCACGAAGATCCCTCCCCCTCTAGCTCTCGCCCTCACCAAAATCTCAAGTCTTAGCGCGTCAAACTCGCAGAACAAAGGGACACAAGATTTATACTAGTTCGGGCCACCATTGTGATGCAAGACCCTACTCCAGTGTGGTGTGATGGATTGCCTCGTGGGCTGAGGATGAACATTTACAAGGGGAAGAACGGCCTCTTGAGGAGAGGTGTTCTTGTGCTTGGCGAGCTTGTGTGGTGTCTGGTGGTTTGAATGATCCTCTCCCCTTTGCTAAGGTGGTGGCTAGTCCTATTTATAGAGGCCATGGTGCTCTTCCCAAATATTGAGCGGGAAGGGATCCCACAACGGCCAAGTTTGAAGGGGGGCAGCTAGTACAAGTTATCCTGACAAAAGTAGTCTTCGCCTGCCAAAGGCTCTAGTGTTGATGCCGTCTTGGGCTCCACGGTGACCTCCGTCCTACTGTCCTGCTGCTCTTGGTCTTGTTGCACCGATATTGAAACCTTTTCTTGATGCCCCGGGACTCCGCGCCTGAGCTTGCCTCTTTAGCACAAAAGAGGAAATGAGGACACTACGTGCACTAGCGCCCGCCTGGTGCCCACCTGGCCTTAGTCGTCATGGGGACCTCATGAGGCCTCCCTTGCCTTGATCTCTCCGCCCCTCGCAAGCCATCCGGGTGAGGCTGCCCCCAAGGAGGTCTTGCATCGTCCGCCACGCGAGGCTTGGCCCCTCGAGAGGGTCTTGAGTGCTTGCTTGTGAAGATGGGCCGCACAGGGCCGTTGGTGGAGCCACACCGTGGGCCGCAGGAAAGGCAAGTCTGGGGACCCCCATTCCTAGAATGCCGAGAGTAGCCCCCGGGTCCAAGGCGCGCTCGGACTTGGCTTCGAGGCGAAGCCAAGGGGCAAGTGTGGGGCGCTGCGGGCCCTAACAGCATGCGACCTCGGTTGACGCGTGGCGGTTTATTGGACGTGGGCGTCTCCGCTTCCCCGTGCTGCCTCGGCAACTGCCCGCCTAACAAAAGGTTGCCGCAGGCTACATTTGCCTTCATTGCTTTCCTTTGTCTTGGTCCAGATCCCCATTCTTGCCCTTCTCTTCCAGAGACTCCAGATCCACCCAGACCTTCGAGCTTGTCGTCAATGGTGCCCAAGGAAGCCCGTGCTACCCCTTCTCCATCCTGGTACGAGCCCGCGCTTGAGGCGCCGAGTGTGCCGGAGAAGAGCCTGGCCACCGTGCGCTTGATGATGGCGGAGGGTGATGAGAAGAGTAAGACTGTGCTCCGGGCCAGCTCCGCCGAGCCTGGATACTCTGGTAGCACATTCTACCCCTTCTTCACGAGTAGCATCATCGCCGGGTTAGTTCCCACCTTCTCCAACTTCTTCTACTCCGTCCTTAGTCACTACAAGATCCACCCCTTCATCTTGATCCCAACTCCATCCTTCTTCTGTCGATTTTCACCCTCTAATGTGAGGCATACGTCGTGGTGATGCCGTCCATGGTGCAACTGTGCCACTTCTTCTTTCTCCGGCTTAAGGAGGGCCCCTGTTCAGCGTGTGTTGGCTTCATCGCAGCCAACAAGACCAATGCCATCTCGAAGGCCGGGAAGAAGGCCGTGGGCTTCAGGAGCAAACGGGTCCTGATGGACACCAAGCGTGTCCACCCCCGGCTGGTGCTGCCGTCGGAGATGCCTGTGTCCCATGAGGGGTGGCTTCGCACGAAGCTCACCGACCCGTAGGTGACACGGGTTCTGGAGAGGATGACCGCCGACCTGAAGCCCGGCGATTCGAGGACAGTGAAGCTCACGGGGGCCATGATTGCCCATGAATTCATGGCGCAATGCGTGGCTCCACTCTAGTCGTGTCCCCGCCCACTGTGGAAACTTGGAGAAGGAGGGGACGACCTCCGCCTGTGCCCGGAGCTCCTTTCCGATGACAAAGAGTACACGCCTGATGGCCTTGTTCCCTTGTACCACCGCCCGGATGGGGCGGAGGTCATCGCCGCTCTGCCTGCCTTCGACGAGCGTGGGCTCGTGCCGCCAGCACCCACCGACATCCTGGTGGCGACAACTCCGGTGGTCATGTCTTCGGGCGAGTCTCGTGAGGAGGGTGAGGAGGAAGAAGAGGGAGAGGAGGAGCGCGACTCGGAGGCGACCTGTGAAGGGGCGAGGGAGACCTCCCCCTTACGCAAGCCCGACATCCTCCGCACCCTGCCTAATGATGATGACGAGGCTGATGTCCCCCCAGAGAGGGAGGAGGCACCCGTGGCTGGGGGCTCCTCGAGGCCTAAGGCCAGCCCTTGGAGGAGGCCACCGGTCGATGTTCCGATGAGGGGCAGGTCGGCACTGATCTCCCGAGGCGACGCTCCTGCCCCGACACCGCTTGGGGCTGCTTCCGGTCCATCTGTTGCCCCCACTTCCGCCCCTGGAGCCCGCGCACCTGCGCCTCAGGCTGCGAGGCTCTCAGGCTTGAAGCTTAAGAAGCGGAGGAACTACGTCGTGGTGGACCAGTAAGTGTTCTTGTCCTGTCTTGTTCTTGCTTCCGCTGCTTATCCTTCACGCTTCTCTGCTCCTTGATTAGGCTATCGCCCGCGGCGAAGAAGAGGAAGGAGGAAGAGGCAGTGCTGCTCGGGACTAGATCTCCTACGGCGGCTGCACCCTTCTCCGTGGGAAAGGGCTGCGATGGTTCTCGCACTTCTCCGGCCCGATCATCCTCGCGAGTCTTGGGAGAGCATCCTCGGGAGGAGTCAGCCCCCGTGGCCTCGCTGGCTCCGGAGGTGCCAACGTCCGGCCCGGGCGCTAGGGTCCATGAAGCTTAGGAGCTTCTGGCCTCCCAGGCCGTGGTGACGATGTCGCCTCCTCCCCCTCCTGCCGCACCACAATCTCCGGGTCCTTTCACCTCCTCTGACATCTTGGAGCACACTCTTTCTGCGATGACCCTGCTGCGAGAAGATCTTCGGGGCACCAACCCTAGCCGGGCGCCTGGTGCTGGTGTTTTGCTGGCTTCACTCAGACGTGTCCATTCGGGCAGCGCTAAGCCAGGCGGCGGCAACCTCCAAGAAGGACAGGCAGGCCGCCGCTCAAGCCGTGGCCGCTCGCGAGGTGGCGCTGAAAGATGTTGGGGCCACCCAGGATCGCTGCCAGTTGCTGGAGGCCGAATTGAAGACTCTGCGCAACGAGCGTGTGGAAGAAGCTCGTGGCCGCAAGGCGGAGGAGGAGAGATTGAAGTCCCGAGAGGACGCCGTCAGGGGTCGCGACACCGAGCTAGAGCAGTTGGGGAAGATGCAAGCCGTGGAGCGTAGCCAGCTGGAAAAGCTGAAGCGGGAGATGGAAGCAGAGAAAGCCGAGCTTGATGCCAAGGCGAAGGTCCTGGTCGAGGACCGCGCGGCCTTCAAGCTCCTCAAGGAGAGGTCCCGCAAGGCGCTGCGGTCTCTCTACAAGAAGGGCTTGGAGGAGCCGCAGGCCACCACCGACAAGGGCCCCACCCAGCTGCTTCCTTATCTGGTCGAGGTGCTTGAGGAAGTCGTGAGCAGTGTCGGCCCCTTGGTGGAGGAAGAAGCCCGCATTCTTTCTTCAGCCGCGTTGACGCGCATCTTCAGCCGCCTCCATCTTCGCGATCCCACCGCCCACCTTGATGAGCTATTGGAACCTGTGGACGCCAAGCACTACGCAGCTACTGCCGAAGCTGTGAAGAGCCAGGTGGAGGCCCTGCTGAAGAGGTTCCGTGCCTTCGGTCCTGTGCCTTCAACTAGCGGTGCTGGCGATCCTGCAACTCTGGCGGGTGGTGCAGGCGAGGGCAACACCGCCACAGGAGAAGCATCCCTTGTGGCCGACGGCGGCGTCCGGGAATGGTGAGATGACTTGCTGACGGCTCCATTCTTGTTTAGTTTCTGCAATACACACCATGCTTCATGCAGGCGTTCAACTCACGTTTGGATTCAGGAGAACAATATGTCTTGTAATATTTGCTTTGAAATTCTGCGATTTCCTTTCCATTTGCTTTACGTTCTACGTTGGCAGGGCCCGACCCCACGCATACCTCAGCCGCCATTGGGCCGTCCGGATCACTAGGATGGACCAAGGAGTGAGGGGCTACATGGTCAGTTAGGCTCCTGAGTCGCGATGCTCAGGAGTCCCCCTTGACGCGCAAACAGCCTATAGAATGGAGATTTGGGAGTAGGCCTAGTGTTCTACGTCGGCAGGGCCCGATCCCGCGCATACCTCAGCCGCCATTGGGCCATCTGGATCACCAGGATGGACCAAGGAGTGAGGGGCTACATGGTTAGTTAGGCTCCAGAGTCGCGATGCTCAAGAGTCCCCCTTAACGTTCAAATGACTTTCGTACCTTGGCTCCGCTTGGGAGGGCACGCAACGACCAGGTCCGAGGGATCTGGCGGGGTGGCGTATGCTTGGGCTTGACCATAGTGCAGCCCCCGTGCCCAGCCCCCTCGCGCGACTCTCCCGAGGGGAGGTGTTGCGATGAGGCCAGACACAGAGCTCGGAGGCTCCCTGAGGTTGGTACGGCCGTGAGGCCGCCCTCGGTTGTTTATCACCAGTGCGGACCATAGCGCTTTTGTACTTGCCTAGGCATAGCCGCTCCTCGGTAGTGTCGACTGCCAGCGCGGAGCATGGTGCTTCCATTGTCACGTGGGAGGGGACTCCCTACTGCGGAGAGCCCACGGGGCTTGTACAGCTCCGCCCTGACACATGGCTTGCACGGTAGGGCTAGAGGAGATGTGTCTGGGCACTCGTGAGCCAGCGCGGGACTCACGAGGCCCTACCTCAAGGCGGGTTGCACCTGGTCTTGGTTCTTGTTGACTACGATGGTCCTGCAAGATGGTTAGACAACCTGCACCGATCGAATCTCCTAAGGTTATCGCACGAGAAGGCCAAGCACCAATGACCCCATGAGGTGACTTGAACGGGGCCGGCCCGCCAGACAGAGCTCAGCCGTTGGATTTATCGACGCTGCAGGGACGGACCCGAGCACAAACGACGTGCCTAGCCTTCTTATGCGAAGGATCCTGAAGAAAGACGATCGGCGCGCGGCTCCCTCAGTGGGCGGCAATCAAGCAGGTAGTGACGATAGGTAGCTTATGCATGGAAAGCAAACTAGCTGAGGTAAATGCAAGAATGATACATGCCACAGGGTTGGAACCGAGTGGCCTGGGGAAGGTGCAACCCGAGGGGCGCCCCCAGCAAGTTAAAGTAAAGATGCAAGTGGATACATGCCACAGGGACAGGCCCATGCAACCTGGGAATAATGCAGCCCGAGGGGCGCTCCCGGCTGAATGAACTTCGAAAATGTCACCTGGTTTGGTTGTCGAAAGAGTGTTGGGGTAGCTGAAGGCGCGCGCTCAAGAAGTCGCTCCTCACGAGCCGTCGAGACCCTGAGCCTCGGGAGGCTCTAGGGGCTCAGGTGGCCTCCTGAGGACTGTCTCCATCTCCGCCAGGACAGCGTGATGCCTGGCTTCCTGGATCGCCAAGATGCTCCGTCCAGCTTGTTGGCTTCCTGGAGGTCGGTCGCGTGTGCCCTGGAAGTTGGCGACGAAGTGGTCACGCATCTCACCCCCAGGAGGAGATCGAGCCTGGAAGCAGGTTCAGGAGCCACGAGCGGGCGCCGTCCTTGAGAGCCATGGGAAACCAGTTCATCATGACCTTTTCGTTGCCGTTGGCCACCTTGATGCTCAGCTCGTAAAGCTGCAGGAACTCTGCGGGATCAGGGGTGCCGTTGTAGCATGGAGGCAGGTCCGGCTTGAACTTGCCTGGCCAGACGACACTACGCAGCTCAGGAACGAGTGCCCGGCAGCCTGCGGTGGCCACCGGGGCCCTCTGCAGGGGCGGAGCCTGCCCTTGATGCCCACGCACCGCCGCGGCACGCGGTCTTGTCGTGGTGCCAGGAGCACAGGAACATTTCCTTGTACACGGGGAACCTCTCGGCAGCTTCCTTCTTCGTGCGGGGGCACACGGCGCGGTGGGTCACTCCGTGGGACGCCGTCTTGACGCGGAGGAGGCGGAGGCGCTCCGTGAGCTACATCGCTCGCAGCTAGAGGTCCACAAGGCAGCGAGAGGGATGGTGCAGGAGAGCCTCCAATGGCGCCGACGAGCTCGGCGATGCGGTCCAACCAGTCCTCGTAGAGGTCGTTGACCGGGAGGTAACGCGGGAGCTCGTGTGCCATGAGCAGCGTGGCCTGCACGTATGTGGGTGGGCGGCGAGCGTGAGACGACGAGTCAGCCAAAGTCTGCGACGGGGTGGCGGTGCGGCCGTCCCGCCGCATGGAGGGGTGCAGTGAGGAGCCCTGCTGCTCGTTTGCCACAGGGAAGGTGGCAGCGTTGGCAACACGGGATGGAGAACGACGGGGAGGCCCGCCAACAGGGGCCGTCTGAGCGGCACGGGCGGCAAGGGTTGCCCGGCGCTTGGCATGGGCTCAGCTCGTGTCCGACATGGGTTTGATGAGCAAAGCGACGCGCATCAGGTGAAGGAAAGCTTCAATGCACCCCTACCTGGCGTGCCAAATGTCAGATTTCGGGTTTCGGCAAAACCCTTGAGGTTCGGACACTGGGATGCGCACGAAGATCTCTCCCCCTATAGCTCTCGCCCTCACCACAATCTCAAGTCTTAGCGCGTCGAACATGCAGAACAAAAGGACACAAGATTTATACTGGTTCAGGCCACCGTTGTGGTGTAATACCCTACTCCAGTGTGGTGTGATGGATTGCCTCGTGGGCTGAGGATGAACAGTTACAAGGGGAAGAATGGCTTCCTGAGGAGAGGTGTTCTTGTGCCTGGCGAGCTTGTGTGGTGTCTGGTGGTCTGAATGATCCTTTCCCCTTTGCTAAGGTGGTGGCTAATCCTATTTATAGAGGCCCTGGTCCTCTTCCCAAATATTGAGCAGGAAGGCATCCCACAACGACCAAGTTTGAAGGGTGACAGCTAGTACAAGTTATCCTGACAAAAGTATTCTTTGCCTGCCAAAGCCTCTGGTGGTGACGCTGTCCTGGGATCCATGGGGACCTCCGTCCTGTCGTCCTTCTGGTCTTGGTCTTGTTGCACCGATATGGAAACCTTTGCTTGATGCCTCGGGACTCCACGCCTGAACTTGCCTCTTTAGCACCAAAGAGGAAACGAGGACACTGTGCGCGCTGATGCCCGCGTGGTGCCCGCCTGGCCTTGGTCGTCATGGCATACGTCACGGGGACCTCACGAGGTCTCCCTTGCCTTGATCTCTCCGACCCTCGCGAGCCAGCCTAGTGTGGCTGCCCCCGAGGAGGTCTTGCGTCATACGCCACGCGAGGCTTGGCCCCTCGTGAGGGTCTTGAGTGCTTGCTTGTGAAGATGGGCCGCACAGGGCCGCTGGTGGAGCCACACCGTGGGCCACACATAGGCAAGTCTGGGGACCCCCGTTCCTAAAATGCCGACATTCATAGTTTAGATCGAGTCCGTTCTTCATACCTACAGTCATGGAAAAAGGAAAACAAATAGGGTTAGTTCATCATATACGAACCAATCTGAGCCTTTGGATAATCATTTTAGGGGTTTCCTTTGTTGAATTTGTGGTTGCATCATCGTATCTAGTTGCTGGTCTTAGCGTCTAGTCCTTTTGAGTTTCGAGTTGTGTCACAGTTTTTCACGCCGCCGCCGCACCATCTTCGTACCTATTTCTGCTAACCATGGCAGGACCACAAGCTGATGAGATTGACTGGGAGAACATGACGAAGAAGGAGCTTCATGATAAATTTCAGCAAATGTTGAGTCAACAGGTGGAAGATGTCATGGCCACCTTCGGAAAGGCATTAGAGAGGATTGATGACACTGAGGAGACAATTCACACCAAGTTGGACGCCAAGTTCGATGAAGTACACGCGCGTCTTCCACAACCACCGCCCGTTGCACCTGTCGCACCTCTAAATCAACAACAACAACAACATCTCCTTCCAAATCAAGTGGGATGAGCATTGCGCGTCCCCCATGAGCCTGGTCAAAATTCTGGTGCCGCTATACCTACTGTTGATGCTTCTGTAGCTCCCACTGCTACTACAGAGGTGGAGGACCATTACGAGGATGAGGTTGATCAAAATCAGAACTATGTGCAACCACCAGCACCACCACCACCAGGTCGTCCTCATGCATATCATCGCAACGGTAGGGCTGCACCACCACCTAACATACGAGATCATTACCATCTTCCTAAACTAAAATTGAATATTCCATTATTTGAGGGTAGATATGTTCCTGATATATATCTTACTTGGGAGTTAGAAACTGAACAATGTTTTACATGTTTACAATATCCTAAGGAGAGACGTGTTCCTGCTGCTGTTTGTGCTTTTAGTAGTTTTGCATGTGTTTGGTGGTCTGAACATTGTAGATTATATCCTATTCCAGCTACTTGGCCTACTTCAAAAACCACTATGCGTACTCGTTGGGTTCCACCATGTTATCAACTCGAATTACTTCAAAAATTGAAGCGTTTAAGACAAGGAAAAAATTATGTAGAAGAATATTATCAGGAATTACAAACTGGCATGATTAGATGTGGTATTGTTGAGGAAAATGAAGCTATGCTTGCACGTTTCATGGGGGGGATTAAATAAATAGATTCAGAACATTCTAGAATATAAGGAGTATAATAATATCACTCGTTTATTCCATCTTGCTTGCAAAGCTGAACGTGAAATGCAGAATCAACAGGCATTGGCTCGAACTAACTTTTCTGCAGGTTGACCTTCATCATAGACACCGCGTGCATCCTCTAGTTCCACGCGTTCTGCTGCACCGGCACCTCCGTCAGCTGCCACCTCCAACTGTGATACAAGAAAGCAGGCACAACCACCACTCTCTCCCAAGACCACAACTTCTAGGCCTACACAGAGCTCTTCTTCATCCATGGCATCAACAGGGCAAACACATGATATTATTTGTCGTCGTTGCAAGGGTGGAGGTCATTATGCGAGAGAATGCCAATCTAAGCATGTGATGATTATTACTAAGGATGGTGGGAATGAATCCGCTAGTGACTATGATGAGGAGGCTTTGGCTCTTATTACAAGTGAAGAACACGGTGGAGATTATTCTGATCATGAGGCACAATACATGGCTCCTAAAGATGCTGGCGAGTATGAATGTTTAGTTGCTCAACATGTTTTGAGTGTGCAAGTCACACAAGTTGAGAAAAATCAGAGGCATAATTTGTTCCATAAAAAAGGGAGTTGTGAAGGAACGTTCTGTTGGCGTCATCATAGATGGAGGGAGCTGCAACAACTTGGCTAGCATGGAGATGGTGGAGAAGCTATCTCTCACCACAGGACCACATCCACATCCTTACTACATCCAATGGTTCAACAACAACGACAAGGTTGAGGTAACACGTACTGTTCATGTGCATTTTAGTATCTCTGCATATACTGATTATGTTGATTGTGATGTGGTACCTATGCAAGCATGCTCCTTATTACTTGGTAGACCAGGGCAATTTGATAAACATTCTGTACACCATGGTAGAAACAATCACTATACTCTTGTTCATAAGGATAAAAAGATGACTTTGCTTCCTATGACTCCTGATTCCATTTTGAAATATGATATTAATAGAGCTAATAAAGCAAAATAGGAGAAAAATAAGAGTGAAAATCAGATTGTGTCAAAATAATTTGAGCAACAAATGAAGCCTAATAATAAGTCATCTACTGTTGCTTCTGAAATAAAATTGAAAAGTGCATGTTTACTTGCCACCAAATCTGATATTGATGATTTAGATTTCGACAAATCTGTTTGCTATGCATTTCTGTGCAAAGCGGTATTATTTTCTTTCAAGGATGTACCTTCCTCTTTGCTTCCTGCTGTCACTAACATTTTGCAGGAGTTCGCTGACGTCTTTCCACAAGACGTGCCACCGGGTTTACCATCTGTTCGAGGGATTGAGCATTAGATTGACTTAATTCCCGGTGCTTCGCTGTCAAACCGTGCGCCATACAGTACCAATCCAGAGGAGATGAAGGAGATTATGCGTCAAGTACAGGAGCTACTCGACTAAGGTTATATACGCGAATCTCTTAGTCCTTGTGTTGTTCCTATTATACTACTGCCAAAAAAGGATGGTACGTCCCGTATATGTGTTGATTGTAGAGGCAATAATAATATTACTATTCGTTATCGTCATCCTATTCCTAGGCTAGATGACATGCTTGACGAATTGAGTGGCTCTACAATATTGTCCAATGTTGATTTGCGTAGTGGATACCATCAAATTCATATGAAATTGGGAGATGAATGGAAATCAGCATTTAAAACTAAGTTTGGATTATATGAGTGGTTAGGCATGCCTTTCGGGTTAACTAATGCACCTAGTACTTTCATGATATTAATGAACGAAGTTTTACGTGCTTTCATTGGACGATTTGTGGTAGTCTATTTTGATGATATACTGATTTATAACAGATCTTTGGAGGAACATTTGCAACATTTATGTGTTGTTTTTATTCCTCTACGTGGTGCACATTTGTTTGGTAACCTTGGGAAGTGCACCTTTTGCACCGACCGAGTATCTTTTCTTGGCTATGTTGTTACTCCACAGGGAACTGAAGTTTATAATGCCAAGATTCAAGCTATTGAGAGTTGGCCGCAGCCCAAAATGGTCACACAAGTGAGGAGTTTTCTTGGCCTCGCTGGATTCTATAGGAATTTTGTGAGAGATTTCAGTACCATTACTGCACCTCTCAATGAGCTTACAAAGAAGGATGTGCCTTTTGTTTGGGGTACTGCATAGGAAGGAGCCTTTACGGTATTGAATCCTTTACTCCAACTTCCTGATTTTAATAAGACTTTTGAGCTTGAATGTGATGCTAGTGGAATTGCAGTAGGAGGTGTGTTATTACAAGATGGCAAACCTGTTGCATACTTTTCCAAAAAATTGAGTGGGCCTAGTCTGAATTATCCTACTTATGATAAAGAATTATATGCTCTTGCTCAGACTTTAGAAAAATGGCAACATTATTTATGGCCCAAAGAATTTGTCATACATTCTGATCATGAATCTTCGAAACATACTAAAAGTGAAACTAAACTCAATCGTAGACATGCTAAATGGGTTGAATTCATTGAGACTGCCCTTATGTCATTAAACACAAGAAGGGTAAAGAAGATGTTATTGCTGATGCATTGTCTTGTCGCTATACCATGTTTTCACAACTTGACATCAAATTTTTTGGTTTGCAGTCCATCAAAGATCAATATGTGCATGATGCTCATTTTAAAGATGTAATGCAGAATTGTAAAGAAGGAAGAATGTGGAACAAGTTCGTCGTTAATGATGGATTTGTGTTCCGTACTAACAAGCTATGCATTCTAGCTAGCACCGTTCGTCTTTTGTTGTTGCAGGAGGCGCATGGAGCAGGATTAATGGGACACTTTGGCGTGAAGAATTCAGAGGACATACTTGCTACACATTTCTTTTGGCCAAAGATGAGACGGGATGTTGAGCATTTTGTTGCTCGCTACACTACATGTCAAAAAGCTAAGTCACGACTCAATCCCCATGGTTTGTATATGACTTTGCCTGTACCTAGTGTTCTTGGGAGGATATATCTATGGACTTTGTTTTAGTTTTACCTCAAACAAAGAAGGGGAGGGATAGCATATTTGTTATCGTGGACAGATTCTCGAAAATGGCACACTTTATACCATGTCATAAAAGCGATGATGCTATTAACGTTACTGATTTGTTCTTTCGTCAAATTATTCGCTTGCATGGTGTGCCAAATACTATTATTTCAGATCGTGATACAAAATTTCTTAGCCGCTTTTGGAGATGTTTATGGGCTATGTTGGGGACAATATTGCTTTTTAGTACTACTTGTCACCCCTAAACTGATGGAAAAACTGAAGTAATAATAGAACATTGACTACTATGCTTAGGGATGTTTTGAAGAATATTACGAAAATGTGTGCAGAATGCTTGCCTCATATTGAATTTTCTTATAATCATTCATTGCATTCTACCACTAAGATGTGCCCTTTTGAAATTGTGTATGGTTTCCTACCTCGTGCACCTATTGATTTGTTGCCTCTTCCATCTTCGGAGAAGGTTAATTTTGATGCTAAACAACATGCTGAATTAATTTTTAAAATGCATGAGTTAACTAAGGAAAACATTGAGCGTATGAATGCTAAATATAAACTTGCTGGAGATAAGGGTAGAAAACATGTTGTGTTTGCACCTGGAGATCTTGTTTGGTTACATTTGCGTAAGGATAGATTTCCTAATTTGTGCAAATCAAAGCTAATGGAACGTGCTGATGGTCCTTTTAAGGTGTTAGAGAAAATAAATGATAATGCATATAAACTTGAGCTGCCTGCAGATTTTGGGGTTAGTCCCACTTTTAACATTGCAGATTTGAAGCCTTATTTGGGTGAGGAAGATGAGCTTCCATCTAGGATGACTTCATTTCAAGAAGGGCAGGTTGATGAGGACATCAATACCATTGTTACAACCATAGCCCCTGATGCTATACATACTGGACCCATTACTAGAGCTTGCGCACGCTAATTGAATTAGAAGGTACTTTCGTTTCTTTGTAATGATTCTAATGTTCATGAGAATATGATGCTACCTAAATTGGATACATTTGTTTTGCTTACAAATTAAGGGCCTAGCTTGGACAAGAAAGATGAACCTTGGAGCAAGTTCAGGCATGGAGATGATGGCATGCACAAGGGGAACAAGAACGGAGTTACTGTCGGTGTCAAAACCGGCCGATCTCGGGTAGGGGGTCCCGAGCTGTGTGTCTGAGGATCGAAGGTAACTGGAGACAAGGGGGAAACGATGTTTACCCAGGTTCGAGCCCTCTTAATGGAGGTAAAACACTACGTCCTGCTTGATTGTATTTGATGAGTATAGGGGTTACAAGAGTTGATCTACCTCGAGACCGTAATGGCTAAACCCTAGATGTCTAAACTGTATGAATTCTGATAGCCTCTACGGAATGAACCCTTCGGTTTATATAGACACCGGAGGGGCCCAGGGTTGTATAGAGTCGATTTTCAGAGAAAGGAAATTATACATCCGGACATTAAGCTTGTCATCCACACATAAGAGAGTCCTACACGGACACGGCGGAAGGTCTTCTACCTTGTATCTTCACGGCCCATTAGTCCGGCCCATATCAAATAGCACGGACACCCGAGGACCCCTTAGTCCAGGACTGAAGCTAGTTTCTCCTCTTCAAGCTTGTCGAATGTTTTCTCTCGAGCCACCTTCTGTGCCCTTGCGAGTTGGTTGTCTTTCCTCTCTGGTGCCTGCTTCATAGTGTCTAAATAAATAACCTTCTTTAGTCACGCTTGGAGTTGACGGTTCTCACTACGCACATCCGTTTGAGTGGAATCACTCGGTTCAAAGGACGACAAGGAAAAATGACGAAGCTCAGAGTCAGTGAAGTGATACCTCCCATGGTCTTCACCTCCTCTTGAGCCAGCTTCAATTTCTTCTTGGCAAGCTCTAAATCTAGTTGGACTTGGATCTTCTCCTTCTCTAGGGAAACATACCAGATTCCAAGTTCACAAGATTTCTGGAATCAACACAAAAAGATTCAGTCGACGATGAGTAAGACTTTTCAAAGCATTTCCTCTACTTCTGAGTGGAGAAGGGCAAATCCTGATTGCTATTTCCAAAACATATTCTCAGACCACTTCTGAATCAAACATCCGACAGTGGTCTCGGAGACTATACCCAGTGGGTGCACTAAATGTGCCCCCACTGTATACGTTTCCACTCGGTACAGCCTGCCCGGTCCGAGTGGAGTACCAAAATAAAGAAAAAGCAACTTGTTCTCAGACCCCCCGCTGTCAGTGTCAAAACCGGCGGATCTCGGGTAGGGGGTCTTGAACTGAGCATCTAGGATCGATGGTAACAGGAGGCGGGGGACACAATGTTTACCCAGGTTCGGGCCCTCTCAATGGAGGTAATATGCTACTTCCCACTTGATTGATCTTGATGAATATGAGTATTACAAGAGTTGATCTACCACGAGATCGTAATGGCTAAAACCCTAAAAGTCTAGCCTGACTATGATTATGAGGATATATCTACGGACCTAGCCCTCCAGGACATAGGAGGGATCTAGGGTTATAGAAGGTCGGTTATAGAGAAAGGAATCTTCATATTTGGTCGCCAAGCTTGCCTTCCACGCCAAGGAGAGTCCCATCCAAACACAAGTAGAGTCTTCGGTCTTTGTATCTTGATGGCCCATCAGTCCGGCCCATATCCAATAGATCGGACACCCGAGGACCCCTTAATCCAGGACTCCCTCAGTAGCCCCTGAACCAAGCTTCAATGACGAGGTGCCCGGCGCGTAGATTGTCTTCGGCATTGCAAGGCGGGTTCCCCTTTCCGATTATTCCAAGATAGTCTTTGAATAAAACGAATGTGTTCAGATCTGCTAACAAGTACCACACACAACTGCAGAGAATATAATATTTCACGAGTCCAATCTGCTGACAGCTTTTTGCAAGATGACATTACATCTGTCCGGTCATTATATCGCACCATTTTTGTCTGTCATTCCACATTTCAAGATGCGGTTTCCATTGGCACGTCTTGTCAAAGCAGAGATCGTGTCCCCTTATTGCGGGATTCTCATCAATACAGGCGTGGGGTAATCCAACCGCGCTGTTTACACAGCCCTTGGGAATAGGCGAGTTTTAGGGCAAGTGGGGAGGCGTTCGATATTCACTGCATTTATAAAGGGGATAATGATTCCCCTTCTTCTACCACGCCTTCTCTCTTCCTCTGTCCTTCCACTCTTAACCTCTAGCGCCAAAGTTCTCATCTTGTCCCCACTCGAGCAAGCGCTCAACCATGTCCGGATCTGGAGGTCTAGGCAAGTGGATGTCCTCCTCTGTCAAGGAGAAGGACATTACCGAGCTTCGGGCGGCCTGGTATCTAGCGAAGGAAATCGCTCACCGTCTTCCACCCAAGTGGCAAGTCGTCCCCACACCGAAGCCCAACGAGAGGGTGGTATTCATCCCTCATTTCATCCATGGGCTAGGGTTTCTACTCCACCCTTTCATCCGCGGGCTGATGTTCTATTACGGGCTAGACTTCCGTGATCTAGCCCCGTACTCTTTCCTCAATGTCTCAGCGTTCATCGTCATGTGTGAGGCCTTCTTCCGCATCCAACCCCACTTTGGGCTGAGGCTCAAGATCTTCAACATTAAGCCGAAGGTGGTGGATGGCCAGCACGCGGAATGTGGAGGCGCTATGGTGAGCAAACTGACCAATGTCTCTTGGCCAAAAGGTCCTTTCGTGGAGACTCTCAAGGAATGACAGAAACTGTGGTTCTACATCACAGAACCCCGCGGCGCCACCTGGGCCGCGGCTGCCGAATTCAACTCCGGCGCTCCAATGCGACTCACCTCCTGGGTTGATAAGGGCCCAAATTGGTCCTCGTCAGACGAGCTGATAGGGCTGCAAACGCGCATTCAAAGCATGGTGGATAAAACATCAAGCTCGTCGACGTAATCCAGGTGATGCTGGTTCGCCGGATCCTCCCATGCCAAAGCCGAAGTCGCCCTTTATGGGAGTTCAATCGGAAGAAGCACCAAACCTTGGAGAGGCTCTTCGGAACCACTCACGAAGATGCCTGGAAGTTGCTCTTCAAGGGCAATGAGACACCGCCAGCCACAAACTCGAACTGTGGGCATGACATTAACCACCCTGCCAACGAGGTAAGTTTTTTAACGCATCCTCTACTTGCTTGTTTCAAGGATGATATCTGAACTTTTATTATCATTGCTTCTTCAGGAATGGATGGAGAGGCCGAAGCGGATTTGGTCTCCGGCTCCGCTACCTGAGGAAACAGTCATCCCACGTATATCGAAGATGCTGGTACCGACGTCCTATAAGGCACCGGAGAAGAAGACCAAGGGGGTCCAGAGTGGGCCCCACCGCAAGGGCACTTCGGACGTGACGTCTGAAGACAAGACCTGCTCCTCTGTTGCCAAAGACGACGACGATGAGGAGGAGGAGGAGGATAGCGACTCTCCCCCTGATGGGGGAGGAGGAAGAGGGTGGCCTCCACAAATCTGGAGGCGGAGGCGCCCAAGAGGGAGAAAGGCCCTCTCGCGGATAACTCCGCCTAGGAAGTCGACAGCAGCACGGAGCGAAGGCCCCGGAACAAGCCCCTGGCTGCATCGTGAGTACTAAGAACCCGCACTCGTCTATTTATCCTACCTCTCCACTCTATAATATTAATATGGTTAATCATGTTATTACAGTCCGACCCATGACAGCTCCCAGCGATCCTCATCAAGAGGCTCATTGGATTCAAAGGCCATGGCCAGCGAGACGCCGACGATCGCTTACTCTCCCAAGGCCAAGGGAGATGATGAGGTGTTGTCCCAAAGGACCTTCCCAGGCCAGGGAGAGGTTCAGGAGGCCATCATGGTGGCGCCAGGAGGCAAGACCTCGACTTCCGGACACATGGGGGAGCAGATCCCCATGGCGACTAGGGGCCTCGATCAGTTTGGCCCCCAGCCGAATACGATTCTAGAGACCCATGCGGCTCCGGAATCCGGCGAACAACCTCCTTTGAAAGAAGGGGGTGTGCCTGTTCCACCGGTGACCTCTGTCCAACCAGAGTCACCGGATAATCTACTGGAAGCGCTACGAGGCGCTTCCATTGTGGAAGAACACCGTATCCTTATGGGTACGGTGATTGAGAAGGTTCAGTCCATCAACAACAGACTGACCGAATCCTGCAGCGGCGTGCTGACAGGTTTTGAGGTAAGCAACGTAACAGGGAAAATCCCAATATAGACAGTAACCCCTGAGACACTGTCCAGTGTTCGGAAAGAAAAGCCGGACAAAGGATCAATGAAATTCCATAGGAAACTAACTAAAATGTGTTTGATGTGAATACGCAGGCTTCTTTGCTGGCCACGACCTCACACACTGCCGAAGTCTCCAGCGTAATGCAGAGGCTAGAGCGGGCAGAGGAGGAGCTTGGCCAAGCGAGGAAGCAGCTGGAAGACCAGCAAGGTATGTAATGACGTGCTATACATCCGGAAAGAATAAACAATGTATATTGACCGCAGTGTCATGATATGTGTAGGGGCGACGACCGAGGTCGAGGCCCTTAAAAAGGCCCTGGCCGAAGCCGAGGGGAAAGCTGTCAAGGAGCACGCCGCTCGTGAGAAGCTTAAGGCCCAACTGAACGAGGTCCAGTAAGAGCTCCAGGACGATGTGAAGAAGTATGAGGCCTTGGAGGGAGATGTTTCGGCCCGAGAGATCGAACTCGCTAAGGCTTGTCAAAGCGCGGAAGCGGCCTGGGTTGTAGCCCAGGGTGCCCTCCAGGAGATCCTGGAGGCCAAGAAGATCGCGGCGGGTAAGGCATTTAGTATGCAAAGCAAGTATGTGAAGAAGAAGTATTTCTTACTAACCCGGATTCAGAGTTCTCCAGGGGCGTTTGCAGATCTGCCGCGCAGTGTGTCCGACGCTGCGGAGTTCTTCCAAGCCGAAGAAGGGAGCTCGACGGAGAAGCTGTTCGGGTCGCAGTACCTTGCGCCAAAGCATCCCATGCCCTTCACCGATCAGCTGAAACAGCTGGTTGAGCTGCATAGGGTGGCCAAACTAGCCATGAAGGATTTGATAATCCAGCTGTGTCCTGCCGAAGCTATACCCGGCAGCTACTTCGGGCTCGTAAAGCGGCTGGTGAATGCCTGTCCTCGGCTAGACGTCGTTAAGAGATCGGCCTGCATTGAAGGTGCGTGCATGGCCTTATCCCGTGTGAAGGTGTGGTGGGCAAAGATGGACACCGTCAAGCTGATGACCGAGGGGCTGCCATGTCCTGGAGGGGTCTCACGTTGTAGCTACGCAATGTGCGCAAGACATTATTTTCAAATGAATACATTCATGTTGTCTTTACCTTGTATGATGAAACAAAATCGTTATGTAATATAATGTTTTGTTAAACAATTTCTCCTCCTTTGCGGCCGTGTTATGTGAAATCTGAGAGTTGGCCAGTCGTCATCTTCTGCCCCCATGTAGGAAATACGGGGGTGTTTGGGATGTAATCCAAACACTCTTGATCCAATTGTTTGGTCCTTGAAGGAGGTGTTTAGCGCGTCGAACCAGGCAATTGGACTATGCGGCTTTAGCACCCTCACGTAGAGATAGGAGTTTGACAATAGAGATATAGGCGCAGCCCCTAGTATCCGGACTAGGATGTTGTAAACACTTGATCGAGTAAGTACCAATCCCTCACGTAATGCTAAAAAAAGCTCTAAGGATTTGAGACCTTCGAAGAGCTGACTGGCTCTCGTCGCATCATGACAGTCAGTTTTCGGCTTTCTCAACTGATGTGCTCACTTGGGTAAACCAGGGCACAATCACAGTAGTTCTCCCTTTACTACCCTAGCCGATACAGCGGAGCGTAGGGTAGTAAGCACAGGAGCCGGGCGACCCAACTATTGACCAAAGACATGATTCAGAGCCAATGCATATAGTGCTAAATTCGGGGTGCCGAACTATACTGTACAAGTGTTTGGACTTTTCTTGCCATGTTGGGGGGTGTTATGAAGCCCCTGCCAAATTGATACGCACCAGAGTGTACGGGTGTTATCTGATAGAGTTACCAGAAAATAGAAGACAAAAAGGAAGAAAAAGAAGAACAAGTGGTAAGCTAGAGCCGCAAAATTTGGGCCGCAAACTGCTTATATTATAATTTCGTTGGTGCATTAAAGCGCATTTATACAAGTAGTGCAATAAGCAGAAAGCTATTTACTATGCCTTAACCAAGGGAGAGCTGCGTGTGGGTCCTGAAAATAGGTAAAGGGATCGATAAACAAACCACCTAATGGTTCCCCAGTACGTCCATGCTTCTTGTCGTCTTGATGTTTTTATCCTTTGAAAGGAATCGATGGTCAAGCCTTCAGGAAAGGCCTGTGATAAAAGAAAGAAAAAAAGAAAAAAGGGAAAATAGTGAAAGTATGTGTGTCCGGGGCGGTCGAGCCGTATTGCGGATCACAAGCTAGTCATGCGTCCATCCGTGTCCATGGTACTTTTAGTGCGCAATTATGTACACGCGGTACAATTGCCGCCACTTGGTCCGGACTGGGACGGAGGCCAAATTGCTAGTCGAGCTCTTGACGAGCCGAGTTGTCCTGCTGCAGCATGGTTCGGACTCTCTTGATAGTGTCCGGGGGATCGGCCGCCGAATTGAGGTTCTGCTTGAAAAGGCCGCCATATAGCTCTGTCGCTAATGCGGTGCGGAGGGAGCGTTCCGTGTTTCCATTAGCTGTTATGACGCCGCGTGGTCCGGGCATCTTGAGCTTGAAATAAGCATAGTTTGGCACCATGTTGAATCGAGCAAATGTGGTTCGTCCAAGGAGTGCGTGGTAGGCGCTGCGAAAGGGGACGATATTGAAGATTAACTCCTCGCTTCGGAAGTTGTCGGAAGATCCAAAGACAACCTCTAGTGTGATTGAGCCCATACAACGGGCCTCTACGCCCGGTATGACTCCTTTAAAGGTAGTCTCTGTGGGCTTGATCTGTGATGGGTTAATGCCCATTTTGTGCATTGTATCCTGATAGAGCAAGTTGAGGCTACTGCCACCGTCCATCAGGAGTCGCGTCAGATGGAACCCATCAATTATTAGGTCTAGGACTAGTGCGGCTGAACCATCGTGACTGATACTGGTCGGATGATCCCGGCGATCAAAAGTGATCGGTCATGACAACCATGGATTAAATTTTGGGGTGACTGGCTCTATCACGTAGACGTCCCTGAGCGCGCGCTTGCGCTCCCTCTTGGGGATGTGGGTATCGTATATCATGTTCACCGTTTTGACCTGAGGGGAAAACTTCTTCTGTCCCCCTGTGTTCGGCGGCCGGGGCTCCTCGTCGTCGTCTTCGCTTTGCAATCCCTTATCCTTGCTTTCGGCATTTAACTTGCCGGTCTGTTTAAAAACCCAACAATCTCTATTGGTATGATTGGGTGGTTTGTCTAGGGTGTTGTGAATCTGGCACGGACGATCAAGTATGCGGTCCAAGCTAGATGGGCCCGAATTGTTCTTTTTGAATGGCTTCTTCCGCTGACCGGACTTAGAGCCACTAAATCCGGCATTGACCGCCATATCCTTGGTGTTGTCATTGTTGTTTCGACGCTTGTATCTGTTGCGTCGAGACTTGTCGTTGCTATTTTTAGCTTCAGGGGTGCCGGCGTCGCTTGCATTGTTTTGTCTACGGGCCAGCCAACTATCTTCGCCTGCACAAAAGCGGGTCATGAGTGCCGTGAGGGCCACCATGGACTTTGGCTTCTCTTGGCCGAGGTGGCAGGCGAGCCATTCATCGCGGATGCTGTGTTTAAAGGCCGCTAGGGCTTCGGCGTCCGGACAGTCGACGATCTGGTTCTTTTTAGTTAAGAACCTAGTCCAAAATTTCCTGGCAGACTCTCCGGCCTGTTGAACTATATGGCTTAAGTCATCAGCGTCCGGAGGTCGAACATATGTACCTTGGAAGTTATCAAGGAAGGCTTCTTCCAAGTCCTCCCAGCTGCCGATGGAATTTTCAGGCAGGCTGTTCAACCAGTGCCGGGCTGGTCCTTTGAGTTTTAGGGGGAGGTATTTAATGGCACGAAGGTCATCGCCGCGGGCCATATGAATATGGAGAATGAATTAGTCGATCCATACCGCGGGGTCTCTGGTTCCATCATATGATTCTATATTCACGGGTTTGAACCCTTCTAGGAATTCATGTTCCATGACTTCGTCGGTGATGCAATGAGGGTGTGCGGTGCCTCTATATTGGGCAATATCGTGACGTAGCTCTGATGGAGTCCGTCTGCGGCTTTCATCCCGCACATGACTAGGTTTGTCACGTCCGAATGGATGGCCGTCGTCGTGTGTTGGGGCACGTCGTCGCGATCCGTAGATCGATCTGGTATGTCCTGCTTTATTGTTCAAGTCCTGCCGAAGGTCATATGTATGACCACAAGCTGATTTACCTCTGCCTTTGCGATGAGGCGGGGTGGGCTGGTATTCGGCTTGAGTTGTCATTTTATCCCGACCACATGGTGGTCGGTTAGCCGCATTGCGCGATGGTGGTATGTGTTCCGGTGCCTCGTCGTCGAACTGAGGTGGCAATTTGCGTTTCGGGTAGCTTTTGGCTGGGCGCTTGAGGCCGTATTCTTCGGCTGCTAGACATTGGTCCATTTATCGTTGAGCAGATCTTGGTCAGCTTGAAGCTGTTGCTGCTACTTTTTCAGGCACCTTGCAGTGGCTATTAGCTGGCGCTTGAAGCGCTCCTGCTCAAGTGGTTCCTCAGGCATGATGAAATCCTCAGTGCCGAGGCTCACCTCATCCTCGGAGAGCAGAAGATAATTACTGTCCTCCGAGTCTTCGTGCGTGGCCTGTTTACCCGGGCTAACCTGCCCATCTTCCCATTCATCCTTTTCAGTAGCTGCATCAATGGGGTCTTCGTTATCTTTGGCACCTTTCGGAGTGTTATCTTCTCCTGTGCCGGTGTTGCTATCTTTACTGTGGCGTGACTTAGAGCGGCGCCGCTAACTGCGGCGCTTTGATTTTATCACGGGAGGTTTATCCTCAACTGGATCTTCCTAGTCATCGCCGCTATTCTCCTTTGGTGCATCCAGCATGTATACATCATACGAGGAATTGGTCGTCCAGCGTCCGGTGAGCGGCGGATTCTAGGCCTCTTCTTCTCCGGCATCATTGTCCATACTGTCGATGTTGTCGGAGCCGTAATCGAGCATGTCCGTTAAGTATTCGACAGTGGCTATGAAGTGGGCGGTGGGTGGGAAGTGAAATTCTCCATCATCAGCCTCCGGTTCGAACTGGACACAATTCGGCTGTGAGCCCCACGCTAAAGATAGTGCTCTTAACGAGTTCCGCACGTCGCCCAAAGGCGAGTGTCGGAAGATGTCCGTGGAGTTGAATTCGACGATCGATGACCGATCAAGCTTGATGTACACGGACGCACAAGGTTCAGAACCTGTAGCCGGAGACGAGTCCGTAGCTCCGGTGACATAGATGTCACTTGAAGTTAAATCTGTGTGGGGCTCCAACGCCGCTGAGTTTGCGGCTTCCGCGGCGGGGTTGAGCTTCCCGTCTTCGAATGGCGTGATCTGCTCCGGATCTATGGCTAGAGCAGCTACATGTACTATCTCCTGCGTATGCATCAATGACAGATTTACGTCATGTTCATCGTGGTGGCAGGGAGCGGCTGTCGTGGTCTTGAATACGTCAAAGATCAACTCTCCTCGAATATCGGTGACGTAGTTCAAGCTTCCAAATCTGACCTAGTGGCCAGGGGCGTAGCTTTCAATCTAATCTAGATGGACAAGCGAGTTGGCCCGCAGTGGGAAGCCGCCGAACACGAAGATCTGTCCGGGAAGGAAGACTTCCCCTTGGACAATGTCGTTGCAAGTGATCGAAGGAGCCATCAAACCTCTTGACGATGGCACAGTGGAACTCTCAATGAAAGCACCAATGTCAGTGTCAAAACTGGCGGATCTCGGGTAGGGGGTCCCGAATTGTGCGTCTAGGATCGATGGTAACAGGAGGCAGGGGACACAATGTTTACCCAGGTTCAGGACTTCTCTATGCAGGTAATACCCTACTTCCTGCTTGATTGATCTTAATGAATATGAGTATTACAAGAGTTGATATACCACGAGATCGTAATGGCTAAAACCCTAAAAGTCTAGCCTGACTATGATTATGAGGATATATCTACGGACCCTTCCCTCCAGTTTATATAGACACAAGAGGGATCTAGGGTTACACAAGGTCGGTTACGAAGAAAGGAATCTTCATATTTCGTCCCCGAGCTTGCCTTCCACGCCAAGGAGAGTCCCATCCGGAGACGGGTAGAGTCTTCGGTCTTTCTATCTTTACGTCCCATCAGTCCGGTCCATATCCAATAGATTGGACACCCGAGGACCCCTTAGTCCAGGACTCCCTCACCCGCCGAATCAAACATTGGATGGTGGTGTCGGGGACTACACGCAGTGGGTGCACTCAATGTGACCCCACTAGATACGTTTCCACTCGACACGGCCTGACCGGTTCGATTGAAGAGCTTCAAGCAAAGATATTCTAAGACCCCCTCGGAATCAAACATCCAACGTCGGTCTCGGGGACTACACCCAGTGGGTGCACTCAGTGTGCTCCCACTGGATCAGTTTCCCACTTAGCACTTCCTGACCGGTTCAAGTGGAAGAACTACAGAGTAAAAAGGAAACACCCAGCGGGTGTATAAATTAAAGACAGACAAAATCCAATTGGAAATCAACTTGCAATTGTACTTACTCAGACATTGGCTTGAAGGGCCGAACTGGCGTCATAAGCAGAGTGGTTGGCTTCATACACCTCCTTTAGCCGCTGCATCATCAGGCAAGCCTGAATCATGGCCTCCTTGCTGGCACCAGTCTGGTCCTCTGGGACATGATGTAGAGTGAACGCACTCGATGCAAGAGTTGGTGGCGCAGCTGGAGGGATCAACACTTGTGGTTGTCTAGTTGGACCCGAGGCAGGAGCAGTCTACACTAGAGGCTGAGCAATCGACGAAGGGGTGGCAAAAGAAACACCAGCTCGAGACGAACCACATGGCTCTTGAAGAGGAGGTTCAGGCGGTGTATGAGACGTCTGGCCTGAAGGCACTCTCTTGGTGAAGCTTCATGAGGTGGTAGAAGTTCTACCTCTTCCTCCTCGTCATCGTCTGGAAGGTGGATGACGTTTGTTGGTGCTGCGGTCACTCGACAGAAAGATTTCAGTCGACCATCAGGACAATTAGCAAGACAGAGCAGAATGTGAGTTGACCATACCTACCCAAGAAGTGGTTGCGTCCTCAGTGTCCGCTTCAGCATGCTCGTCATCAATCTCCATGCGGGATGTTGCAGAGGTAGCAGCCATAGAGTTCAGAACTCCACTCGGTCAGCAGAAACATGAAGTGATATAGGGTGGAACCCTATACGGCCAATCTTTCACGAAAGGAGTGGATCCCGTGATGAACACGAAGAACATGAGGGGGAAACGAGGGGAATCACGAGGGGAAACACTAAAACCAACAAGAATGATCACACATGTGCTAGATCCTCGAAACACAAAGAGATACAAGATCCGAATCCAACAAAGGACGATACATAGGGTAACCAGTTCTTCTTCGTGAGGAGGTCTTGATGGGGCCGCCCAAGAGGGGGTCTTAAATCCAAGGTGAATCTTCTCCGAGGAGGGGCCGATATGGATGAGCGAAGCTCTATCTCTCAAATGAGCGATCACAACGCTCACCTTAACTAGAAGGAGGTGGAGGAGTATATATAGTCTAGAGCCACAAAGGGGTAAGTGAGGAGGGGGTACATGTGCCTTCGGCACAGTTAGGCACGCGCAGGTGCCGGATGTCTGGGCTGGGGGGCGGATGTCCGGGGCTTCGAGACGAGCCGGATGTCCGGGGTCGCGGCCGGATGTCCGGGCTGAAGTGGAGGTTCAGCTGCTCTCTGGATACGTTGGTGCCGGATTTCTGGGGGAGATGCCAGATGTCCGGGATGGCGGGAGGCGCCGGATGTCCGGGGTTGGCGCCAGATGTCCGGCCGCTGAGGCTTGTTCAGCCGACTGTTGGTGCAGCAGTTGGGCGGCTGCACAGGCGCTAGATATCCGGCCTCTGGCCCAGATGTCCGGCCGCTATAGCTTCAGCAGCTCCGTCTTCTTCCGTCGTCACTTCCAGGCTTCCCTCGCGGATGGTGTAGTTGTTGTTTGGCGCTTGCACTCCTCCTCGTCGTTCATAGTGTTTCGACAATACCTATGCATGCACACGAGTGGAGTGTCAAGTAGTATACCATCCTCGAAGGGGTCAAGTGAGCACGTGTATAGGAGACGATTCACCTTTGTGTATGTGAAGTAGATGTCACACGTGTCACTCGCCGAATGGACTCTTGACATGGTGATGTCCATAGGATGCTCCGCATCATCTCCCCTCCCTTGGGAAAGATCCGACCTTGGATCGAAAACCAAATCACCATGGGAAAGAGATGCCTTCGCCGTGTAGAAGTGGACGTTCACCAAGTAGTTGTCATCTTGAAGCTCGAAATGGGCACTCTCTAATGCCGCACCATCTTGTGATTCCTTTAAAAGGAGCAAGGACAACAAACACTTGTAGGCGTGTCCTTGTGTGTCCTTCACAATGCCGAAGTACAAGCAAGGGCGATGTAGAATCGTCGTAGTAGAAGTTGGTTCGCTCTCAAGAGCTTGGATTGTTAACTCACGTGATGTGGAAGTTGACACGAAGTCCAAGTATCCTACACATGCACACAACAAAAGAAAGAACGTATATGCATGGTAGATAAACATACCATCCATCATGATGGTTCTCTTCTCTTGCACGTAACCATTAGAAGCACAAGTGCGTGAACAATATGATGCAACAATGGCAATATTCATGGCACTAGGTATATGGTGCAAAGAGGTAAGACAAGCATGCTTCATAAGGAATATGTTAAAATCTCCGAATATATGTGAGAATGCTATGGGGGCAAACTCATTATCAAGACTAAAGGCATTGTTGCACTCAATACATGTCAAATCATCTAGCATGAGGGAGGAAACATATGGAGAGATATGACAAGAAGCAATAACAATCATGTGCAAAGCATGTAGATGGTTTTCATCAACCGCATTAAATGAGCAAGTATGAATCATCGGTGATGCAACATAAGCAATCATAGTAATCAAGTTGTGCAAGCTAGTAGTGCGAAGATGCAACATACTAGAGTAAATCATGGCAATCATGTCATGTGAGCAAATAATAGGCATAGGGAATGCACATGACATATCGCAAGCACAAACACAAAGAAAGATCATAGTATCATCATAGGCATGGGGCACAAAGAAAACATGGCAATAACAAGGAATATCTCCACCAAGCTTGCAAATACACATACAAGTATGAGAATCAATCATCATGTGTAATGCAAAGCATGGGTGAAGAATGCATGGCAAAGGCATAGTAATGAACATATCATGCAAAGTGAACATGGCAAGATGGGCATAGAATATGTAATGGACAATAACCCATAGCCAAGGGAGGGCCATGTAGAATGAATGCGCGAAGTCTTTGCGCAAAGAGAGCGGTGGGAAAGACAATCCATGGGATCCCAAGTCATCATTGCTCTCTAGAGCTCGTTTTGTCACCTCGTGGGATTGCGAGGTTGACAAGTATTCATGGGTACCTACACAAAAGAAACACAAACCAAAGAAATTGTGTGTGTGGTAAATGTACACATCATCCATCATGATGTGTATGTGCACGTGTGAGTTAGCACAAGGTAAGAATTGCTCAAAGAAATTTGGTGCACAGCATAAGAACATGTCATCCATCATGAAAGAATAGTTATTGTGTATAACACGATGGGGATGAAAATTGAGCATACAAGTAGAAGGCACAACAATAGCATTTTTATTCATGGGGAGCATATTGTGCACACAAGTATTGGGACGCAAAGGATGGGATGAATCAAAATCTCCTAAAATATATGAGGAAACTATGGGGGTCTCCTCATGAGCAACATTGGAAACATCACATGGAGAAAATGGACAACATCCAAAACAATGCATATCCAAATCTAGGTGGTCATGGCATGGCATATGAGATAAATGATGCAAAGGGAGCATATCAATATCATCACAAGAAAAACAAATGCCAATAACCATGGGCTTGTCTTCTATGCCATAAGTGCAAATTGGGTTTATTTTAATAGCATATGCATAGTCACTATGAAGAGATTGCAAATATGACATATTATTGATCTCATGCATAGGATATGACAAGTCAAGTGGATTGGCAAACATGATGTGACCTAAAGAATTGTCACAAGAAATCCTATGCAACATGGCATCACAACTAATAGACTCCACATGGCAATCAAAAAACTCATCATAAATGGGCAAATCATCGCATGGGGAAGTCACACTAGCATGAAGCATGGTAATAGGTTGATCAACATCGTGCAAGCAATCAATGTCAAGAATGTCCACTAGTGGGACTAGAGCATAAATGTCACCTATGTTACCATTTTCATTCCACTCAAGTGGTGTAGGTGAGGTGGGAAAGACCAAATGGTGGTCATGTTCATCTTGATGGAACCATGTGGGGGGCGCATCATATTCCACCATGGCCATCGTCTTGTCCAAAGGTAGGATGAAATCGTCGCGAATCGGCGCGTCATCAAAGATGGGACCTAGCACCAAATGAGAAGACACAATAGAGTTAGAGGTCAAGTTGTTAGTGTTGAAAGTGGCCTCACATGACCTATCAACTATCTCATTCTCTCTATGTGGTGGTTCACTCACTCCCTCAAGGTTGGTGCACTCAGTCTCACGTATGGTGGAGTCACTCATCTCACTCAAGTGGTGGTGGTTGTGGCTCTCCTCACATGGGAATTGTGGCAACACATCATATATGGGGCTAGTGGTGAAGTCACTCTCACTCTCAATATGGTGGAAAAAGTCACTCAAGTCATCATACGTCGCCGTGGCCAAAGGGAAAATCCCATGCTCAACCATGTTGTCATCATCGCTGTGGATGAAGGCCGGAGATGGCACATCATCACTCTCCTCCATGACCGAAGGGAAAATCCCATGCTCGATCATCTCGTCATCGTCGCCGTGGATGAAGGCCGAAGATGTTACATCATCACTCTCGCCTCCTAAGATGGAAGCATCCTCCATGCTCGCACCATGTCACATGCCACCAAAGCTTGTTCCTTGAGGGTCTCCGTAGTCGTACTCATCGCCGCACCATCTTGGAAAAGAGTCATGGAGGACTCGGAATCATCAATGCCACAAAGAGGTATGGAAATGAAGTCGAACTTGGGAGCATCGTCTTGGAGCTCGTCGGGCATGGACATCTTGGTGGTACTATCCTCATGCTCGTTCTCATGGAGCTTGGTCGTCGTGAAGTGAGGTTGGGGTGGAGAAGCCTTGGCCTTAATGAGTTCTTGTTCCGCCTTGAGAGCACCAATGTAGTTGTCGTCGAGGGACTTGTAGTTCTCCAGGAAGATAGTCTTGGAGATGTCGTTGTTCAATCCCATCATGAAGTAGAACTTCATTGAAATGGGGTCGTCCATGCCGGCTTGTCGCAAGGCAATCTTCATCTCCTTGAAGTACTCGTCGATGGACTTGGATCCTTGGATGGTGTTCTCTAATTGGCGTTGAAGATGTTGTGTGTAGGTTGGAGGCACAAACTCTCGTCGCAAAGCTCTCTTCGTCTTGGGCCAACTCATGTCATAGCTCTCCGAAGGTGTGTGAAGCCACCATGTAGACGCGTAGTCGTGGAAGTTCGTTGTGGCGCACTTCACTTGATCTTTGAGAGGAACTTGATGTAGCTTGAGGTAGTCGTCCATCAAACGCTCCCACTCGAGATACTCCTCGGGTTCTTGAGTCCCATAGAAAGGAATCGCGTGGTCGATGTCGAGGTCATAGTAGCTCATGGAAGTCGCAGACTTGAGCTTGGGAAGCTTCTCTTGAGGTGCTTGTGGGCGAAGATGCCGTATGTCCGTAGGCGAAGATGCCTTGAAGTCGCTTGGCGAAGATGCCAATGGAGATGGTGAAGTCGTTCAGCGGTTGTTGGTGTTGAGCTCTTGACGTTCACGTTCTTTCTGGTGTTGGTGTCAATGCCGATGTGATCTTTCCGGAGATGGTAGCTCGGAGGCATGTTCTCTTGAGCATCTTCTCAAAGATGAGGAAAACCGCTTGTAGGACTTGATGAGTGCTTCGATCTCCTCCATTTGAGTTTTCATCTTGGCGTCGTTGGAGTTGTTCATGGCATCGAACTCTTTGTTGTTATTGTAGACCGAAGATGAAATGCATTGCCTATCCATCACATGAATGGAGCAAATGTGAGTGGAGAAAGGAGAAGAACTATACCAAATGTACCCTCACCGATGTTTAAGATGGATCAAAGATCACTCAATATATAACAAGGAAATAGCACAATTCGTACCGATCTTGTCGATTTCTCACACCTACACAAGTAAGGCTTATCGTGGAGCTCGGTGAGGATAGTAGCACAAAAATTTGATGCAAAATGTTAGCAAGATTCAATAATGTCGAAAGAGATTCACAAATTCGCATGTGAAACAAGTAGACCAATAGCAATGAATGGCACACGGA
Organism: Triticum urartu; assembly: GCF_003073215.2. Classification (NCBI taxonomy): domain Eukaryota; kingdom Viridiplantae; phylum Streptophyta; class Magnoliopsida; order Poales; family Poaceae; genus Triticum; species Triticum urartu. The sequence continues at coordinate 410,810,227 of NC_053025.1, forward strand.
AACGCACACACGGATAGATAAATGGGGTCGTGCAACCAAGGATGAGCACAAAATGTGGAATCCATGGAAAACGCTTGTGTTGCACAACTCAAGAGAGACGCTGGCACGATTGCTCAATAGGCGGATACGACACTTGTGCACAACCTATAAGATGCAAATTGTAACAACTTCTATCCCAAGTATGCTATGTGTATGATGTTCCGGTGGTATGATCCAAGATGATCGGATATGACAATCTTATATGCAATGGGGTATGATGCTATGGCACTTTCTTACAAATTTCTTTGCTCTTTCTCACTTACTTAAAAGCTTATTATTATTTTTTGTATATGGCCACAATGCGAAATGCACAAACCAAGATAGCAATTGGGTATATATGGGAACAAACTTGGGGCACAAGGGATGATATGATACCAATATGAAATGGTATGGTATCTATGCAATGGAAGGTGTAGATCACTAATGCGCACAAGTAACGTTGCCGGCAATACTCAAATGGCTAGTCTCAATAGGCAAGTAACGCAAAATGGGCTGGGGATTAACAATACAATGGCAGAGGAATATACAATGGAGGGATACCATGATAACAAGATCATATGGACGTTACCGTCCGCGGTGATGAGGAGTGGTGGTGATCTTGATGGAGATACCAAGATGATGGAGACTCGTCCCTAAGTAGCCAAAACACCTTAGGAAATGGAAAAACCGCGAAATCAAAATCTCAAATGTCAAATGGTGGTAGCGGGAATGTGGTGGTTGTTTTGTGGAAGCTCAATGGAATTGCGAAATGGCAATGATGGGTTGTGGAGTACGCAATGCGAAAATGGAGGGTAAGGTGGTGGACTATACACAGTGTCGGAGTTGGAAGCACGGTCCCTAAGTAGCCGAAACACCTTAGGAGACACAACTCACAACACAAACAAAATTGGGTTAAGTTGGGGTGGTGGAAGTGTATGGTGGGCAAGCCTATGCGGAAGTTATGGTGGTGGTGGCGGTTGATGAAGCAGCAATCATCCCTAAGTAGCCTAAACACCTTAGGAGACTCAAATCACAGCTCAAACAATCACTAATGCTAAGGGGACTGAGGGAGTCCTGGATTAGGGGGTGTTCAGGTAGCCGGACTATACCTTCAACCGGACTCCAGGACTATGAAGATACAAGATTGAAGACTTCGTCCCTTGTCCGGATGGGAATTTCCTTGGCGTGGAAGGCAAGCTTGGCGATGCGGATATTCAAGATCTCCTACCATTGTAACCGACTCTATGTAACCCTAACCCTATCCGGTGTCTATATAAACCGGAGGGTTGTAGTCTGTAGGCAACCAACTCCATATACAACAATCATACCGTAGGCTAGCTTCTAGGGTTTAGCCTCCTTGATCTCGTGGTAGATCTACTCTTGTACTACCCATATCATCAATATTAATCAAGCAGGACGTAGGGTTTTACCTCCATCAAGAGGGCCCGAACCTGGGTAAAACATCGTGTTCCCTGCCTCCTGTTACCATCCGGCCTAGACGCACAGTTCGGGACCCACTACCCGAGATCCGCCGGTTTTGACACCGACATTGGTGCTTTCATTGAGAGTTCCTCTGTGCCGTCATGATCAGGAAGGATGCCTCCTCCCGTCTTTAAAGACGGCGCCGTTGCTAAGGGAGCCTTGGCTGTCGGCCAAACCCTCCGGCTAGGTGGTTTCCTCATGACCGCCTGTTCGGCTGTTGCGCCGACGGTGACCTCTCGGGTCATCAAAAGCAACCTACATGTCAGCTCGGAGCTTGTCGAGCAGCTAGATCCAATGGAGCTCTCTTCCGTAAACGAGCTCTTGGATCGCATCGCCGCCCTGGGGGTCGCTACGGATTACGACCAGGTTGGGCTTAAACCCGATCTAAGAGAAATTAACTCTCCCCTAGTCACCCACCACGTTGCCGTGGTAGAGACGCAGTGCGGCGGCCCTTCATCTATTTTAAGGACTAGCTACGTCCGAATTCCCGACCTCTCCAAGCCGGATACCTGCGGAGGGGGAGATGTAACTCAAGACCTGAGCTTAGGATCACGCAACGGGCCAGATTCACTGGACAACATCCAAGAATCCGAACTTCAGAGTTCGGAAACTCTTCGGCCTCCAAATCTTGGATTGGGTGAGGTTTCAGATTCAACGACACTCGCCCACCCAATCATAAGCGATCTCTCCCAAATCAGGCAGAGGCCCGAGGAAACAGTACATCATTACTGGGCCAGATTCCTCCTGGTTATGAATAGGATAAAGGATTGCCGCGAGGAAGACGCAATCTCAATTTTCTGCAGTAATTGCACGGACAAGGGAATCCTTAACGCCGTAAGTCGTCGTGAAATCACATGCTTCGCTGACTTGGCGTCCATAGTACAAAAATACTGTGCGATGGAAAGCACCTGGAAAACCGAAATAAATTTTTGGGATAATTCGGCCTTGAATAGTAATCCCGTCCGAACTAAGAGGGCGCATCATCATAGGACACCCGGGATAAACACCAAAAAGCCAAAACCTTCTACAGGGCATGGAACCGTACTGGAAAGATGGCTTGATGGACCCTATAGAATTCACAGTATAGAGGACGCCACACCAACTCACAGCCTTAGAGCATGTTGGATACTCCGGCAGGTGGCCAAAATCAGCGAGGACCTCTTAATTTCGGAGGTCGCAGAAAGCCAGCCCAAGGACACCAGTACCGTTCTCACAGTCTTCGAGACTTTCACATCAAACAGTGTGCGAAAAAGAACACTCCGCAGCCTCGCCGAAGTCTATTAAGTTGCAACAACAAATCCATGGAGCGACACTGCCATTACCTTCAATGCTAGTGATGAACCTAGATTCCGAACAGCCCGAGCACCAGCCGCATTGGTCCTCAGTCCCATAGTGGACGGCTTTCGCCTCACCAAGGTGCTCATGGATGGAGCCAGCGGACTGAACCTCATTTATGAGGAAACCCTTCAAAAAATGGAAATAGACTGGAACCGCGTCGAGCGAAGCAGCACAACCTTTAGAGGAATAATCCCCAGTCGGGAAGCGCGCTGCATAGGAAAAATCACACTAGATGTGGTGTTCGGCACGCCGGATAATTACAGGTCCGAAGAAGTCACGTTTCAGGTGGCCCCGTTTAAGAGCGGATATCACGCTTTACTAGGGCGGGAAGCATTCACAATCTGCCAAGCAATACCCCATTACGGGTACATGAAGCTTAAGATGCCCAGGCCGAATGGAATTATCACTCTAGCTAGTGATCCGGCATAGCACTCCGCGCCGAAAACAGGACAGCCGTATTAGCCCTTGAGGCACTATCCGAAGCCTTAGCGGCCGAGGAACTGATTGCGCTGCGCACCACGGTTAACAGGGATGATGTGATACTCGATAAGAGATCCAAATCCACATCCTTCAAGCCAGCTGACGAAATAGTCAAATTCCAGGTCCATCCAACGGACCCCAATAAAATAGCTTCCATCGGGGCACGACTGAACCCTGATGCAGACGCCGCACTGCGAGAGTTCCTATGAGAGAACTGGGACATCTTCGCCTGGCACCCTTCAGACATGCCAGGGATCCCACGCAGGCTGGCCAAACACAGCTTAAATATCCTAAAAGGATTTAAACCTGTCAAACAAGCCCTTCGGCGTTTTTCCGAACCCAAGAGACAGGCTATGGGAGAGGAGCTAGCCAAGCTATTAGAGGCCGGATTCATCACAGGCATAAAACATCCGGACTGGCTAGCAAACCTGGTGATGGTACCAAAGAAGGACAAATCCTGGCGCCTGTGTGTCGATTTTAAAGACCTTAACCAGGCTTGCCCAAAGGATCCCTTCCCCCTCCCCCGTATCGATCAAATTATCGATGCCACCGCAGGACACGATTTGTTGTGTTTCCTCGACGCATACTCCGGTTACCATCAAATCATGATGGCAGAATCAGACGAAGCTGCAACAGCATTCATCACACCATACGGCCCATTCTGCTTCAACACAATGCCCTTCGGGCTGAAAAACACCGGCGCAACATATCAGAACATGATCCAGACATGTCTGGCAAACCAGATCGGCAAAACAATGGAGGCATATGTGGATGATGTGGTCCTCAAATCAAGACATGTCGAATCCCTAGTAAACGAGTTGAGGCTTACCTTCAATAACCTCCGAAAATATGACATCAAGCTCAACCCAGAAAAATGCGTCTTCGGCGTTCCAGCCGAAAAGCTCTTGGGCTTCATTGTATCCGGTAGAGGAGTTGAAGCAAACCCAGCCAAGATCCGAGCTTTGTCAAAATTGGATGTCCCAAAGGACCTTAAACAAATACAAAAATTAACTGGGTGCATGGCGGCTTTCAGCCGCTTCATCTCCCGCTTGGGAGAAAAGGCACTACCCCTTTATCGCCTCCTTCGGCGCACCGAACACTTCGAGTGGACGGATGCCGCCACGGCCGGACTTGATGAAATAAAAGCCATATTGGCAACAAACCTAGTCCTGGCCGCGCTAATCACCGGCGAACCAATGTTATTGTACATTGCAGCAACACACCAAGTTGTCAGCGCAGTGCTCGTTGTCGAGCGGGAAGCGGACGGACACAAATTCCCCGTTCAAAGGCCGGTCTACTACACATATTCAAACTGGATTATGCATTTCGACGGCTCCAAAATGTTGGCCGGACTGGGGGCCGGCGTCGTCCTGACGTCCCCCACAGGAGACACAATCCAATATGTGCTCCAGATCATGTACACGGATTCCAACAATGCAGCCGAATATGAGGCCCTCCTACATGGCCTCTGGATAGCAGTATCCATGGGTATCCAGCGCCTAGAGGTACGCGGGGATTCAAACCTCGCGATATCCCAAATAAATGGAGACTTCGACACCAAGGACCCAAAAATGGCAGCTTACCATGACGCCGTCCTAAAAATGTCAGCTCGTTTTGAAGGGCTGGAGTTTCACCATATAGCCCGAGAAAACAATCAAGCGGCGGACGTCCTAGCACGCATCGGAGAAAAACGCGATGCAGTCCCCCCCAACGTCTTTTTGGAAAGATTGTTCAAGCCATCCGTAGCATGGGAGGGGGAACCCGCAAATAACAGCCCGAACCCAGCTGCACCACTCGATGCCGAACAATCTGACACAATTGGAGGCTCAGCCAACGAAATTACACCTTCAGCCCACGTAATAATGGCGGTTATCGCCCCGTGGACAGAACCATTCCTAGCCTACCTTACTAGGCAGGAACTCCCAGAGGACCAAAACGAGGCCCGCTGCATACTGCGGCGATCTAAGGTCTACAGAGTCCATGAGGGAGAACTTTATAAGAAAAGCACTACCAGAGTTCTTCAAAGGTGCATCTCCGAAGAGGAAGGGCGGAACCTCCTGGCTGAAATTCATGCCGGACTCGGTGGTCACCACGCCGCAGCTCGGTCCCTTGTTAGAAAGGCTTTCCGTACAGGCTTTTACTGGCCGACGGCCCAAGCAGACGCTCAGGACCTAGTCCAACGATGCACTGGTTGCCAACTTTTTTCCAACCAAAGGCATATGCCACCCACCGCACTCCAAACTATACCCATCACCTGGCCTTTTGCGATCTGGGGGCTTGACATGGACGGACCCCTTAAAGGTGGAACACATAGGAAAAAATACTTACTGGTCATGGTGGATAAGTTCACCAAATGGATAGAAGCCAAGACTGTTAAAACGGCCGAATCCGGACCTGTGATAGACTTCATATCCGGGGTTGTACACCATTATGGCGTCCCCCACAACATCATAACCGACAACGGTCCAAACTTTACCGCTGACGAGGTAAAACTCTGGTGCAAAAACATGGGCATCAAGCTCGATTATGCTTCCGTCTATCACCCACAAACCAACGGCCAGGTCGAACATGCAAATGGTCTTATCATGAGCGGCATTAAACCTAGACTGGTGCGGTCCCTCATGGAATCTAACACGCACTGGGTAGAGGAGCTCGAGTCCGTGCTATGGGGGCTGCGGACCACGCCAAATCGCACCACCGGGTACACACCATTTTTTATGGTGTACGGCGCAGAAGCAGTTCTTCCCTGCGACATAATTCATGACTCACCTAGAGTGCGCATGTACAAAGAAAGAGAAGCCGAGCTCGATCGGCAGGACAACTTGGACGCCTTGGAGGAGGAGCGCGATGTGGCAAAAGCCCGTTCCGCATTTTATCAACAGCAGGCCCGAAGATATCAAAGCAGAGAAGTACGGGACAAAAATTACAATGTTGGCGAACTAGTTCTACGCCTGCCGGATAAGAAAAAGGACAAACTCAAGCCCAAGTGGGAAGGTCCATTCATAATCGACCAAATCCTAACTGGTGGGGCGTACCGCCTGCGAGATGCGTCGAACAACCGACTCGAGCCGAACTCGTGGAACGCCACCCGTCTCCGAAGATTCTATGCCTAGCGCCGGACTCTGTGTTCGTCTCCTGCCTCTGTCCATCCCTTTTTGTATTTTTCTGTCTTACATTTCTCTCCTTCCTTTTTTTATTTCATAGCCCTTAAAGGCTCATCTAGTGACGCGCCACTCGCGCTCATTAAACCTGGGGGCTTCTTTAACAGAAGCTTATTTATACGGTCTTCACGCCCAACACATGCGTCAAACTTCCGCATGTACCTTTTTTCTTCACCATTATATGCATCGATATGACTTAAGTTTTGGCCAAGTTGGGTTGCCTGGCTCCTGTGCTTACCGGTACATTGCCGATTGTTCGGCTAGGCGGTAAAGGGAGCACCTCTGCGATTGTTACTGCCGGGTCAGCCGGATGTGTACCTCAGACTGGGTGAAGCCGAAAGCTAGCGTTCTTAAGGGAATATTCGGTCGGTGAAATAAAAGATGATCTTTTTACTCATTTTATGCGCCCCCAGATGCTTTTTTTGCGTCTCTTCACGCAGTCCGGACATGCACCTTAGGGCATGCCTCCCAGCGAAAGGAACCCTTAATGGAACTATTCTCTCTAGAAGATGTTTCTTACTAACCATGTAATATAACATAACTAGTTGGGCACTTGTCTGATAAAGCACTAATGACCCCTACGCCTGGTCTCCACGCATACCCCGGTTCTTATATAACCGCTAGGGCATTCGGACACACTCCAGACTGTCAGGTCCCGAGGTTGAAGTGAAAAGGTCGGCAACGACAAACGATCTACAATCCGGCTAGAAGGCATTACACATGTCAATTCAAAATTACACAGTCATTCTGACTGATTGTATTCCTCTTCTATACCATCTAATAGGCTGTCTAATTTACAGTCCTGCTGGGAATACTTCGCGGCCCACTCTACTTGGCCGTATACTAAGCTTACAGGGATCTCCTTCCCGTCAGGCCCCACTGGTCCGACCTCAGCCATATGGTTTGGGTCAGACTTCATAAAATGGGTCTTCACCATGGCCCAGGCCTCCCTAGCGCTTTGTCGGCAGGCCGATATCTTCCACAACCGGAAGTGCCGCCGAGCTCCCTTCAGCTTCTCCGCAAGCTCTCCAAGGCCCTCGGGCACGGAGTGGGCAGGCCATAAGTCTTGGGCAATACCCCGCATCGCCTGCCGAATTCGCTCGTGCAGTTGCAAGAGTTCGGGAAGAAGGTCACCCGTAGAACCGGGCATCTCCTCTGCAGGACGACCTGTGAGCATACCTACAAACATTATTCTGTTAGTCGACTTCCTCGTCGAACTCTTTCTTCAAAGTTCGTTCAAGCACTTACTAAAAATGCCACGTCGAAGCCGCTGATTCTCCTTCGTGGAGTCCGACAGCTGGCCACAAACATCTTTAAGTTCGACGTCCAGCTTGGTGTTGGCATCCTGAAGATCATTCTTCTCTCGCCTCACCTTTGTCAACGTACTCTCACCGGCCTTTAGCTGGCGTAAGAGTTGTTGCTTGTCCGGATCGAGTCTGACGCCATCTGCAATATGATTTGTCAGCTTTGCACCCACACCGCACAATACTAATCTTTCGAAGTGTATCTTACCTGAGGGGGTCTCTTTGGGCTCCCCTGCTGCGGCTAGTGCGGCCTCTAGTTGGGCCTTGCACTTTTCCAGCTCCTGGGACAGTACGGTATTCTTCTCTGTAAGAAGCTGCATATTAAATGATCCTTAAATCAGTTGCTCTAACTGCTTCAAGTCTCGGGGGCTACTGGCATATATATATATTTAACCAAAATTTTCTTACCCGTATGTCTTTTACATACTGCTCCGTGGCTCTGGCTAAACCATTTTGAGCGGCACGGAGGTACGCATCTCCCGAATTAAAGGCATCTAAAGCCTCTTGGGAGAAACAAGCGTCGCGTAGAATTGTCCGGCGATGCCTGTGGTTCATGGCACTCTCTATTTCAGAATTTGTGGCAAACAGCCTGTCCGCATCCTCTGTCGGAGGAGCGTCTGGTGCCCATCGTGTTCCCTGCCTCCTGTTACCATCCGGCCTAGATGCACAGTTCGAGACCCACTACCCGAGATCCGCCGGTTTTGACACCGACAAGGACCAAAATGGTTTAGGTTGCGGAAGTCGGTGGTGGTTATGTGGATGATATGGTGGAAGCCCTAGGCAAAGATGCCAAAGTTCCAAAAATTTTATGGAGTCAAATGGTTATGGTAGTATTTTTTTGGGAAGGAGGATGTCAAGAGCTTCTGAACGAGCTAAAGAACGTCAAAAACGGACTCCGGATGAATTAGTTATGGACAAAACAGTGAAACGGGAAAGCTAAAATGTATAGGGGCCGAATATCCGGGGGTGTATGTCCAGAACCGTGTAGATTTTCCGCTCCAGGAGCCGAATGTCCGGCCCGACGATTCCAGATCGGGATTTGGACTTGAACACTCGATTTGGGGCAGAAATTGATGATTTTGGGGGCAAAATTGATGGGATTTCGTGGATGGAAAGTGGGGAAACTTGGGGATATGCTAGATCCACTTGAAACCAAGAAAATCCATGGATCAAATCGAACAAAACCTCATCAAACCAACAAATCAGAAAAAAATTGGGGCTATTTTTCGAGGGGATTTTCGAATTTGGGGAAGAACACAACAAAATTAGGCTAGAAAACAACGAGGGGAGGCTCTGAAATCGTGATCAACGTGGCTCTAGATAACAAGATGATGTAAGGTGGAACCCTATACGGCCGATCTTTCACGAAAGGAGCGGATCCCGCGATGAACACGAAGAAAACGAGGGGGGAAACAGGGAGAATCACGAGGGGAAACACTAAAACCAACAAGAATGATCACACATGTGCTAGATCCTTGAAACACAAAGAGATAGAAGATCCGAATCCAACAAAGGACGATACATAGGGTAACTGGTTCTTCTCCGTGAGGAGGTCTTGATGGGGGGGCCTTGAATCCAAGGTGGATCTTCTCCAAAGAGGGGCCGCGATCTCTCTCGTGGAGTAGATCCGATATGGATGAGCGAAGCTCTATCTCTCAAATGAGCTATCACAGCGCTCGCCCTAACTAGAAGGAGGTGGAGGAGTATATATAGTCTAGAGCCACGAAGGGGTAAATGAGGAGGGGGTAGATGGGCCTTTGGCCCGGGTAGGCACGCGCAGGTGCCGGACGTCCGGGCTGGGGGCCGGATGTCCGGGGCTTTGGGATGAGCCGGATGTCCGGGGTCGCGGCCGGATGTCCGGGCTGAAGTGGAGGCTCAGCTGCTCTCTGGATACGTCAGTGCCGGATTTCCGGGGTAGATGCCGGATGTCCGGGATGTCGGGAGGCACCAGATATCCGGGGTTGGCGCCGGATGTCCGGACGCTGAGGCTTGTTCGGCAGTTGGGTGGCTGCACAGGCGCCGGATGTCCGGCCTCTCGCCCGGATGTCAGCACTACTGGCGTGGCTCTCCATTCCTTCAACAGGTTACCATTCGATATAGGTGAATACATCTTTGTGAACACCTCCAGAACACAGATGTCAAAGTCAGTATGATGCGGAGCATCGCAAGGACATCCCCATGGACCCAACTACATCTCCTTCAACACCTCTTGGACCCATGACACGAGCACGTGCAAGAGCTCTTGAAACCGAGGTGACATCTCTCCTCTCACATTTCCACTTTGATGCACATAAGACATGGCTACTACCTCATACAGACACTCTATGCATACTCAGGTACCTTGGAGAAGCTAAGGAGCGAGGAGAAGAAGAAGAGGAAGATGGACGTGAAGATGAAGAAGAAGAACTGCTCAAAGATCCCAGGCTCCGGACGACTACCGAACACCGGACGTCCGATGACCTCCAGGCTCCGGACGTCTGGCCCCCTCCGGACGACCGACGCTTCCACTCCCGAGCCAAAACCCACAAACATCGGATGCCCAACGGATGACCGATGCCCAGACGTCCGACCCCGACCGGATGTCCGGCCGAAGACCACCCGAGCCGAAACTACGGACGTCTGACAAGCACCGAACGTCCGGACCCTCGCGAGCCTCCGGACGACCGGTGACCCCCGGACGTCCAACGCATGTGCGCTGATGCGTGTTGGGCCGCAGCCCATGTACCCCTTCGCCCCCTATTTTGCACTAAGACTATATATATTCCACTATTCCTTCTAGCTAGGGTTAGCAAAAGATTAGCTCATGTTTGTGTGAGAGGTTTGCTCATCCACTTGGTTACCTTCTCCACGGAGATTCGAGCCTCCACCGGAGAAGATCCCCCAAGCGGATTCAAGACCCCTTTTTAGGGAAGAACTCAAGACCTCCTCACGGAGAAGACCGTTACCATTGTATCGTCCCTAGTTGATCGTGTACGGTGTATCATTCCATATATCCGAGGATCTTGCACTTTTGAGACTTGTTCTTGTCAGTTGAGTGTTCCTCTTGTGTTATCCCCTTGTGATTTCCCTCGTTTCCCTCCTCGTGTTCTTTGTGTTCTTCACGGGATACACTCCTTTCATGAAAGATCGGCCCCTAGGGTTCCTACCCTACATCACCTTGATATCATGAGCCACGTTGATCACGATTTCGGAGCCTCCCCATTGTGTTTCTAGCCTTGTTTTGTTGTTTTTCGTCCTAATTCGAAAATTTTCCCACAAAAATAGCCGCAAATTTTTTTTTGATTTGTTAGTGTGTTGAGATTTTGTTGGTTTGGATCCGTGGATTTGCTTTGTTTTGAGTGGATCTAGCTTTTCCCCCCTTTCCCCACCCTTTCCATCCACGAAATCCTCCGGGTTTGACCATTTTCGCCATCTCCACCTCGAACCCTAGTTGTTCATCCCGTGCCCGAATTTCGCCCAGGCACCGGACGTCCGACCCAGCCTGGACGTTCGACGACCGGACGACCGGCCCAGCCCGGATGTCCGAACGACCCTGACGAAACTGAATTTTTTTCAATATAGTCACCACCACCACCCCACATTTCTACATACGCACTCCTACCACCATTACACCATCACCACTTCCGCATACCACCACCATTTTGGACCGTTTTGCACTCCGACAAGTGTTGCCACTTCGAGCTTTGAGAATTTGAGTTGCGGCACCGTATCCTTTTGTGTTTCGGCTATCTAGGTATGGTTCGACATCGACATCACCGCCGCTCATCTTTGCCACAGACACGTCATCAACAAAGACCACCTCAACTACATCTTGGTATTCGACAAACCACTTTGACACCATACCGTAAGCAAGACCGGTAACCTCATCTTGGTATTGGACATATCACTCTTGCCATTACATTGATACCCATCATTGTCTTACTCCTTTGTGTTGCTTACCCATCGAGACTAGCCATTGAGTATTGCCGGCAACAAGACTAGTGCACATTAGTGATCATACTTCCCATAGCATACATACATCATTATTGCATATATTAGTATCATCTCTTGTGTCACAAAGTTGTCATCGCATACACAATTGCTATCTTGGTTCGTCAAGCATCGCATAAGAAAAGAGCTCCATCATCAAAGAGCCAAACAAGCTTTTAAGCAAAGAGCTTTTAAGCAAGAACCATAACATTATACAACATTAAGATTGTCATACTCAATCATCTTGGATCATATCATAGAAACACCTTGCATAAAGCATACTTGGGATAGAAGTTGTTTCATTTTTGCTAAGTAGGTTGCTCACAAGTTCTTGTATCCGCCTATTGTGCAATCATGCTAGCATCTCTCTAGTGTTGTGCAACAAGAGCATTTTTGTGGATTCCACATTTTGGCTCATCCTTGGTTGCCCAACCCCACTTATCTTTTTGCGTGTGTGTGTTTCCATGTACCTTATATGCTTGGTCTAATTGTTACATTGCATCTTGCGAATCTTTTCCAAAATTATTGAAGCTCACTTACAATTGCATGAAATTTTGTGCCACCATCCTAACCAAGCTCCGCCAAAAGCTTTTACTTGTGTAGGTGTGAGAAACCGACAAGATCTAGTACCAATTGTGCTATTTCCTTGTCCTACATTGGAGTGATCATCGATCCACTTTCAACTTCGGTCAAGGTACATTTGGTATTTGTTCTTCTCTTTAGACCACTCACATTGTTTATCTTGGAATGATGGATAGGCCACATACTTCTACCAACCCACTCTTCATTGAGCATGATGACGACATGAACTCCTATGTCACCAAGAGTCACCTCTTTGGTGCACGACGTGCTTTGCATCAAGAGCAACAAGCCATGAGTGACCGCATCGACAACCTCGCCACCGACTTGCGACTCTTCGAGCAACGTACAAGGGACTACTTCGACCACAAGCTTGACGATCACAAGCAAGAGAATGACGCAAGAATGGACGAGATTCATGCTTTGTTGCTCAATCACTCTTCTTCCACTTTAAGAAGGAGCCGTTCAAGTTGCCACTCCGACTTTACCCTCTCTGGCTCAAGTACACCGACATCCAACACTCTTTGCCGTGCCGCGCGCAACGAGCATCAAGCAAGCCTCAATCCTTTACGTGACACCGACCTCAAGAGCACCGACAACGTCAAACTCAAGAGGCCTTTGCGCTAGAACGAGAACGGAAACGACAACGCCAACATGAAGAGGAAGAGAGAGCGCGTCTACACCAATTTGCACAAGATGCCGAGGCACAACGCCAAGAACAACAACTCCATGAAGCTCAAGCACGCGTGGCGCAACAAGCCCTCCAAGATTCAAGTAGAGCCGTAGCCAACTAAGGCCGACAAGCTCGATAACAAGAAGAAGAATTTCGCAAAGAAATTCAAGAACGAAGATTTCAAGCTCGCGTGCATCGTCAAGTTCCTCAAGATCATCCTTGATCTCGACAAGCTCATCCACAAGCTCGCCAAGAACATCAAGTTCATCAAGAGCATGACGACAATGGAAATCATCCACGACAAGAGCAACATGAGGTTGACAACCCTCCTCACTAAGAGCGACACGAGCTTGACAATCACCTACAAGACGGGCGCCATCATCCCCGACCCCAACACAATGAAGTGCAACACTATGGAAAGCTCAAGTTCACCATGCCCAAGTTCAACGGAAGCAACGATCCCGAAGAGTACCTTTCATGGGCATTGAAGGTCGAAAAAATCTTCCGTTTGCACAATTATGAAGAAGAGAAGAAGATCGCGATGGCATCCCTTGAGTTCCAAGACTATGTCCTCATTTGGTGGGAACAAGTCATAGAGCGTTGAGAGGCAAGAGGTGAACCACCCATCACTACTTGCGCGCAAATGAAGGATGTCCTAAGAGCATGCTTTGTGCCTACCTACTACAACCGCGACCTCTTCAAGAAACTCCAACTACTCAAGCAAGGAACCAAGAGCGTTGAAGAGTACTACAAGGAGAGGGAGATTGCCATGATACGAGCCAATGTCACGGAAGATGATGAGCAAACAATGGCACATTTCTTGAATGGACTCAACCATCCTATCAAGAAGATCTCCGACTTCCAACCATACACGAACCTCATCGAGCTAGTGCACCAAGCTACCAAAGCAGAACGCCAAGTGCAAGATGCTTTCAAGTATGCCAAGTTCTCATCCAAGTCATACGGCTTCTCCAACAACCAAGCTTCAATGACTACAACACCAACTACCAAGCCTTCTACTACCACCATCGACAAGTCAAGTTCCAAGAAAGCTTCGTCAACTCCAAGTCATCCTCCTACTGTGAGAAACTTCATGCCGAGAGCTTCAGCATCATCAACTCCAACCGATGAGACCGTCAAGACGAGTTCCTTCAAGTGTTTCACTTGCGGAGGCCGAGGCCACAAGTCCTACGAGTGCACCAACAAGCACACCATGATCCTCAACGACGACGGCACTTACGACTCAATGAGTGAAGAAGAAATGGACGCCATCGAGCAAGTCTCCATGCACCGGCAAGGGAACGATGAAGAGGAACAAGTCTTTTGTGATGAAGATTCAAGTCCCGCCCTTGTTGTCTCCAAGGTCCTGACTCTCTAACATCATCAAGAAGAAGACCAAAGATGCCATATCTCTCATACCAAGGCCGCCATCCATGGACGATCCGTCAAGGTCATCATCGATGGAGGAAGTTGTCATAATCTCGCAAGTGAAGAAATTTGCTCCAAGCTCCAATTGCCCAAGACGAAGCATGAACATCCATACAAAGTGCAATGGCTTAGCGACTCCGACACCATCCAAGTCGAGCACCGAGTACAAGTCTCCTTCAAAATTGGCACCTATGAAGACACCTTGGAGTGCGACATCGTTCCAATGACCGTTTGCCATCTTCTCCTTGGATGCCCATGGCAATTCGATAGAGGAGTCATCAACAACGGCCGAACGAACCACTACATCTTCAAGACGAAGGGCAAGGAGTACGTCCTCCGTCCAATGTCACCATGTCAAGTGATCGTCGACAAGCAAGCCACCCATCGTGGAGATCATAGTGAGAGAGCGAGCCACCAAAAAGAGAGTGAGCGCCACAAGCCCAAATCGAACACCTCCACGATGAGCGAAAAGAAGAACCTAGTTCTATTTACCACCAAAAGTGAGATAAGAGAAGTGTGTGAGAACCCATCTAGTGTCCTACACTACGTCCTTGTGTGAAAGGACAATGCACCACAAACTAACACTTCTCACACTATTCCTCTAGTATTGTCTTCTCTTTTGCATGAATTTCAAGACGTTTTCCCCGACGAGCTACCTCCGGGACTACCTCCACTACAAGGCATTGAGCACTGCATCGACCTCATCGCCGGAGCACCACTTCCAAACAAAGCTCCCTACCGCGTCAACCCCGAGGAAAGCATCTCATAGACCATGGACATGTGCGTGAAAGTTTGAGCCCTCGTGCCGTCCCGGTCATTCTTGTGCCAAAACATGACGGTAGCTTTCGCATGTGCTCCGATTGTAGACCTATCAATGCTATCACCGTTCGGTATAGGTATCCCATTCCACGCCTTGACGGTATGCTTGATGAGATTAGTGGTGCCACTATCTTTTTGAAAATTGATCTTAG
This sequence comes from Triticum urartu, assembly GCF_003073215.2. Taxonomy (NCBI): domain Eukaryota; kingdom Viridiplantae; phylum Streptophyta; class Magnoliopsida; order Poales; family Poaceae; genus Triticum; species Triticum urartu. Next base: position 410,825,630 of record NC_053025.1, read on the forward strand.
GAGTGGTTACTATCAAACACGCATACAAGAGGGTGATGAATTGAAAACCGCTTTCAAAACCAAGTTTGGCTTGTATGAGTGGTTAGTTATGCCTATGGGTCTTTCGGAACCACCTGGTACTTTTATGCGTCTTATGAATCATGTCTTTCGCCCTTACATTGGTATATTTGTTGTGGTCTACTTTGATGATATCCTTGTTTATAGTAAATCTCTTAGAGATCATGTCACCCATGTTCGAACCGTTTTGCAAACTCTTCGAAAAGAGCACCTCTATGCTAATATGGAAAAAAATGCCTTTTTGGCATTGACAAGCTTGTTTTCTTGGGTTTTGTTGTTTCCTCTACGGGTGTTCACTGATGAGTCCAAGATCAACGCTATAAATACTTGGACACAACCAACCAATTTGCATCAAGTGCGTAGTTTTCTTGGCCTTGCGGGTTTCTATCATTGCTTTGTGAAGGATTTTAGCACCATTGCTTCGCCTTTGCATGCTTTGAGCAAGAAGAATGCGCCTTTTGTTTGGGGACCATCTCAAGATACCGCATTCAATGAACTTAAGAATTTGCTTACTCACGCACCCGTGCTTGCTTTACCCAACTTCTACAAGCATTTTGATATTCATTGTGATGCTAGCGGTAATGGCATAGGAGGTATGATCACGCAAGAGAAGCGCCCCATAGCTTACTTTAGTGAGAAACTTTCTGGAGCGCAACTCAATTACCCCATCTATGACAAAGAGCTATATGCTTTAGTGCGAGTCTTGCATGGATGGGAACATTACCTTCGTCCCCATGAGTTTATCATTCATACCGATCATGAGACACTCAAGTATCTTAAGGGCCAAACCAAGTTGAACAAGCGTCATGCTAAATAGAGTGAATTTATTCAGTCTTTTCCTTATGTTATCATGTACATCAAAGGTAAGGAAAACACTGTAGCGGATGCTCTTTCTCGCATATGCATGCTTGTTACTCAACTTGAATTGGACGTCATTGGTTTTGAGCATATCAAAGACTTGTATGAGCATGATACTACCTTTGCTACTCCTTATGCCAAGTGTTTGACGCATACATCTTGGGAACGCTAGTACATCAAAGATGGATATCTTATGAGAGCTAACAAACTTTGCATCCCCGAGTCTTCTCTTCATTTGTTTCTTTTGTAGGAATCTCATGGAGGAGGCTTAATGGGACATTTTGGATGAGATAAGACGTTCACCACGCTCTCGAAGAACTACTTTTGGCCAAAGATGTTTTGCGACGTCAACCAATGCTCTACATGTCACAAAGCTAAGTCCAAAGCTCAATCCCATGGCCTTTATATGCCTCTACCAATTCCATATCAACCATGGGAAGACATTAGCATGGATTTTGTACTTGGATTGCCTAGGACTAGAAATGGGAAGGATTCAGTATCTGTCGTTGTGGACTGTTTCTCTAAAATGGCACATTTCATTCCTTGCAACAAGATAGACGATGCTTCACATGTTGCCAATCTCTTTTGTAGGGAAATATTGAGTCTACATGGAGTGGCAAAGACGATCGTCTCGGACCGCAACGTCAAGTTCCTAAGCTTCTTTTGGAAGACCCTACGCGCCAAGCTCGGAATCAAGCTACTCTTCTCCATGGCTTACATCCCTCAAAACGACGGCCAAACGGAGGTGACCAACAGCACACTCTCCGCTCTACTTCGAGTACTCATCAAGAAGAACATCAACGAGTGGGAGGAGTGCCTACCTATCGCCAAGTTCGCCTACAACCGGGCAAGACACTCAACAACCGGCAAGTCCCCTTTGAGGTCGTCTAAGGATTCAACCCATTGTCACCATTGGACATTCTTCCTCTACCACTCCAAGAGCGCATCAATTTGGACGCAAGTGCACGAGGGACACATAGCAAGAAGGTGCATGAAGATACAAGAAACACCATCGAGCGCCAAGTTCAACATCTTGCGACCAAGCTCAACGTCAACAACCAACCTATCGTCTTCAACATTGGTGATCTCGTGTGACTACACCTTCGCAAGGATCGCTTTCCACAAGAACGCAAGTCCAAGCTGTGACCATGAGAGGATGGACCTTGCAAGGTGCTCGCACGATACAATGACAACGCTTACAAGATCGACCTCCCACGTGAGAAGTACAACGTGAGCGACATCTTCAACCTCAAAGATCTCTCTCCCTTCCATGCTGATGAAGAATTTGATCCGAGGACGGATCTTCCCCAAGGGAGGGGAGATGATGCGGAGCATCCCAAGGCCATCCTCATGGACCCAACTACATCTCCTTTAACACCTCTTGGACCCATGACAGGAGCACGTGCAAGAGCTCTTGAAACCGAGGTGACATCTCTCCTCTCACATTTCCACTTTGATGCACATGAGACATGGCTACTACCTCATACGGACACTCTGTGCATACTCAGGTACCTTGGAGAAGCTAAGGAGCGAGGAGAATAAGAAGAGGAAGATGGATGTGAAGACGAAGAAGAAGAACTTCTCAAAGTTCCTAGGCTCCGGACGACCGATGAACACCAGAAGTCCGACGACCTCCAAGCTCCGGACGCCTGGCGCCCTTCGGACGACATACGCTTCCACTCCTGAGCCAAAACCCACGGACATCCGACGCCCAACGGACGACCGACGCCCGGACGTCCGACCCCGACCGGACGTCCGACCGAAGACCACCCGAGCCGAAACTACGGACGTCCAACAGGCACCGGACTTCCGAACCCTCGCGTGCCTCCAGACGACCGGTGACCCCCGGACGTCCGACGCCTGTGCGCTGATGCGTGTTGGGCCACAGCCCATGTACCCCTTCACCCCCTCTTTTGCACTAAGACTATATATACTCCACCTATTCCTTCTAGCTAGGGTTAGCAAAAGATTAGCTCATGCTTGTGTGAGTGCTTTGCTCATGCACTTGGTTACCTTCTCCACGGAGATTCGAGCCTCCACCGGAGAAGATCCCCCAAGCGGATTCAAGACCCCCTTTTAGGGCAGAACTCAAGACCTCCTCACAGAGAAGACCGTTACCATTGTATCGTCCCTAGTTGATCGTGTACTATATATCGTTCCATGTATCTGAGGATCTAGCACTTTTGAGACTTGTTCTTGTTAGTTGAGTGTTCCTCTTGTGTTATCCCCTGGTGATTTCCCTCGTTTCCCTCGTCGTCTTCTTCATGTTCTTCACGGGATCCACTCCTTTCGTGAAAGATCGGCCCCTAGGGTTCCTACCCTACATCACAGTAGGTCCTCAATTCTGTTGCATATCAAAAACAAAAGATAAAACACTCGACAAGTCATGTCTCACATCTCCTGGAGGATGCTACGCGTCGAATATCAAGATCCGTTTTGCTCCACGCAGATTGTCGTTGATTCCAGTGATGCTCTGGAGCCGATGTGCCACTGCCCTCTCTTTGACATTGATAGAGGCAAAGGTGTCCCGATGTTTCGATGAGATGGTGGCTATCATTTTCTGTGGGAGTCGACCTTGACGATCCGACTACGAACGTGCGAGACGTCGCGCCTTAGCAATCGCTAAACCAACTTCCGAGGGGTTATTGACCACGCCGGAGCACGATCAACCTGACCACGAGGGCCTGTTTCCTGCGAGCAAACGAAGAACAAGCAAGAAACTGAGATTGCAATCTGGATATTGCGAATATAAGATGAAAGCTTTATTGATCAAGGTGGGGTTCTGTGACGTCTTGGTCTGGTCGTTGGACACAAACGAAGTACGCGAAGTTGCAGCTATGGCGAACTTTTAATCTAAACAAAACCCAAAGTCTAAACGACGCCCTAAGGGCTGTATATATGGAGGAAGAGAGGGGAATTTCGTGGCCCTTGAGGGTGGGGTCCGAAACCAACCCTAACTCTTGTTTCCCCACACATACGGACTCTAAAAATAGCCTATACTTAAGTATTTCGAAATTACATGGGCCTGGCCCATTAATAAGGTGACGCAGCACCTAGAATAGCCTATGGACGAATATTATGAAGTGGCATCTTGTATATTTCGTCCATGGCTTCATGCACTCCTTATGGCGGCTTCAAAGTCCTGAAATCATCACTTGTAACTCTGTTGTTGATCCCCTTGCGCATGCCATCAACTTCATGCGTGTTCTTGCTCCAATGTTCATCCTTCTCCAAGCTAGGCCCTTCATTTGAAAGCAAAACAAATGTATCCAATTTAGGCAGCATCATAATCTCATGAACATTAGAATCATTACCAAGAAACGAAAGTACCTGGTAATTTAATTGGCGTGCGCGAGCTCTAGTAATTGGTCCAGTATATGTAACAGTAGGGGCTGTGGGTGTAACAATGGTATTGATGTCCTCATCAGACATCCTCCGGTGTGGGTCCGAGCGGTGTCGTCTGCACGTGAATACAACCACATGGGCTGGTCGTGAGCTTGCAAAGGTTGGATGTGTCGACTGAGAGAAAGTTCCATCAAGTCCATGCCTGTCACTCCACCCCAGATCAACTCGACCACCGCGTCTACCAGGATCCCCCCTTGAGCTTTTTTCCCTCGTCCATTCTTAGCGAGCGTGGGGCTCTGAGCCTCTCCATGTGTAAGGGGGAGTACAGTCGACGAACCAGGAGTTGGAAAGTCAGTGCAGTACAAATAGGTCGACTCCCAACCCCTGACCGACTCGGGAAAGGTCATAGAAGGAAAGGCACTTCCACTTCTCATCTGGACACCCAAGCCCCCACACAGCTGAATCACATGGGTCTTTGAATCACTCGAATTTGCTTTTTTCATTGACTGGGAGCGGCAGGTGAAGATGTGTTTGAACAACCCCAGTGGGGACGGCAGCCCAGGAAATTCTAACACATTGAGACAAAATAAGCAAGGTGGGAGGTGGATTTTGAGGCAAAGAAGCTCAAGAAACCATGAAACAATTAATGGGGAGGCAAAGAAAAACCTCTCTCTACATGATTGAGGACAAGAACCCACTCTCCGGGGTGTGGAGCAGGCTCGAACTCCCCCTCCAATAGTCTCCAGGAGCCAAGAGCCAGCGGACCATCGGCGGTGAGTCCCTCAAGATCTTCCTCCGTGACCGACAAGAGGATGTAATCTCCTTGGATCCAGCCCGGCGGCAGAGTGGGCCGCGAGCTTGACCCCTTTTTTCCCTTGGCCACCTTCTTGGCGTGCTCGAGTGCCTTCATCTTGTATTTCGGCATCTCCGCGTTGGTCAATGGGAATGAGCGGGGCGGCACTATGCTGAGGTGGGCGAAGGAGAGAGACGAGGGAAAAAGGGAAAAGTTGTGGACACTATTGCAAACTTCGGCCGCATCGCCTTTTATACCCGCCCGTATGAGTGGCTGACCGGTGGGCTAGCGCAATCTCAGCGCATCCCACAACCGGCGCCAGCTAGATTCATGGAGAAAAAGGCGGAGCGAAGATCGACGAGTCCACCCCCACTTGCCCCACATACTACGCTGCGGCCGGCCCATGCACTTCTCCAAATTTCGAAATCCCAAAGAACCCGGGTCCAGCGAATCGGTCGATTGCGTCAGAGATATCCAAATCCAGTCTGCTCGATGTTGTTTGTGTCACTCGGATACTCAAGAAGCTAGAATCGATCAAGGCGACTAACGGAGGATTAAACAACTCACATGGTTTCGGACCTCCCAAAAAGTGTCTCTGAGACATCGAGTCGGGTTGAAATCAACTTCAATCCTTCTTCACTCGCTCCTTGATCAATTCGAGGGCTAATGATGATGACATGTACCTAGGGTAGGCTTCTAGGCCTGACCTACATACCCTACCCAAGGACACTACACAAGAGGCCAAGACCTACAAAGATAGAAAGAAGATACTGACTGAAATTATTGGAAAGTGAAACTCACTTGAGGTAATATTCTCTTGGATATCCCACTTCCACGCAACCATCGTTATTCACTCAGAATACAAGATTTCACTCCAAGGACAGAAGAACTAGAGTTACCCCAGGATGGAAATGGTCGGACATTCACTCCGTCATCATAAAGATCATTAAACACGGGCGTTATCACTAACGTTCGTACCTTTATTCTCTCATTGAACCCTTGCATAACTAAGGACTGTGAGTGGTCGGCGTACTCTATATAATATACCCCTCCCCTCTGGCACAAGGGTTCGCACCCCCTGTAACTCAACACTCCAATCAACAAAGCCTCCGCAACACCGAGATGTAGGGATGTTACCTCCTCCGAGAGGGGCCTGAACTTGTACATCCGAGTGTACAACCTCGCCATAGCTAGGCTCTGCCCTCTCCTACATACCCCCATATCCACTGTCAGGTCCATTCCTATGACAAGGGGGCAGCGAAGTCTGATTTATAAACCTTGAGGTTGTAGAGCTAGTTGGAAACAAACCCTCACCTTAAATCCCTGAAGCTTGTACCCTGTTCTCTATAATCCCGGTCATTTTTAGCCTTAATGGCATGTACGGTTCAAGGGGTTTTAACGAGGATTAACGGGGATTGTGGGGGATTAAATCATGTACACGCCAAATTCCCCTCCATTCCTCTCCAAACCCCACAAGATCTTATAGCCAACAGCTGGTTGTACTATTAACCATGCTCTAAACTAACCACAATGTGAGTAACTTAAAGAGTAACATCGGGTCCAACTCAGCAAATTCGTGATGTAGGGTGGAACCCTATATGGCCGATCTTTCATGACAGGAGCGGATCGCAACTAAGAACACGGGGAATAACAGAGAGAAATCACAAGGGGAAACACTCAAGAACAAGTCCAATCACACATCCACTAGACAATCAAACACACAAGATCTACAAGGTACATGAACAACAAAGGGAAAGATACAAGGTAAGGTTCATCTCCATGAGGAGGTCTTGAATCCACGAGGGGATCTTCCCGTGAGGGGTCTTGAATCCAAGGTGGATCTTCTCCGAAGAGGGGCCACGGTCTCTCTCGTGGAGTAGATCCGTAATGGATGAGCAAAGCTCTATCTCTAAACGAGCTACTACTTTGCTAACCCTAACTAGGAGGAGGTGGAGGAGTATATATAGTCTAAGGCCACAAAAGGGTAAGTGAGGAGGGGATACATGGGTCTCTGGCCCGGCTGTGCACACGCAGGTGCCGGATGTCCGGGCTGGGGGCCGGATGTCCGAGGCTTGGGCCGGATGTCCGGGCTGAAGTGGCCAAACTTCTAGTGCGTTCTGTCGTCGATGCCGGATTTCCGGGGGAGAGGCCAGATGTCCGGCAGTTGGCGGGGCACCGGATGTCTGGCTGCTGATGTCGTTGGCTGTCTGTTGGGGCAAATCTTGCAGGCTGCCCGGGCACTGGATGTCCGGCCGCTGTAGGTTCAGCAGCTTCGTCTTCTTCCGTCGTCGCTTCCTGGCATCCCTCGCGAATGGTGTACTTGTTCCTTGGCGCTTGCACTCCTCCTCCTCCTCCTCATCCGTAGTGTTCCGACAATACCTATGCATGCACACGAGTGGAGTGTCAAGTAGTATACCATCCTCGAAGGTGTCAAATGAGCACGTGTAAAGGAGATGATTCACCTTTGTGTATGTGAAGTAGATGTCGCACGTGTCACTCACCGAACGGACTCTTGACATGGTGATGTCCATAGGATGCTCCGCATCATCGCCCCTCCCTTGGGAAAGATCCAATCTCGGATCGAGAACCGAATCACCATGTGAAAGAGATGGTTTGGCCATGTAGAAGTGGACGTTCACAAAGTACTTGTCATCTTGAAGCTCGAAATGGGCACTCTCCAATGTCGCACCATCTTGTGATTCCTTCAAAAGGAGTAAGGACAACAAACACTTGGAAAAACAAATGTGGTTGGCATTAGTACAAAACCAAGCATTCAAGAGGTGAGTCACCAAACAAGTGTCGTCATCATGCAAAGCATATGGTGTGACAAAGGATTGTGACATGGCATGTAAGCATATCAATCGAGCACAAGTAAAGATATCATGGGAACAAGCATGTAAATGTGAGGTAGTGATGCAAATATGTGTAACAAGAAAATAAGCATCCACCTCAAAGTCATAGCAAGCATGGGCAAAGCGCTCAATCAAAGGTCTATCATAGGCATAAACACCAAATAGAATGAAGTGTCTAAACACACGGGTCAAGTGCAAGACAATCCAAGCATAATGTGCATGGGGTGTAGTGAATATCGTGTGGCACTCAACACGATGGAAAGAGCAATTGTTCATCATGTGTGAGGCAATCAAGGCAAGCATGTAGCAATCAATGGGACATGGCATATGTGAAGTGATGACATTGTTGCAACCAAACATATGAGAGGAGCAAGTAATCCAAGAATTGGATGCAAGACACAAGGCATATATATCATGATGCATGGAATGGTGAAAATGACAAGTCGAAGCAAGATCTCTAATATATGTGCAATCAATTGGTCCAAGATGAACAATAAGTCTCATGGTGCAAGCAACACAAGTAGTATGATCCCCAATATCCATGCTCAAGAAAGATGTCACCTTGAAAGCTTGTCCTCATGCGTCCTTCACAATGCCGAAGTACAAGCAAGTGCGATGTAGAATCGTCGTGGTAGGAGGTGGTTCGCTCTCAAGAGCTCGAATTGTCAACTCATGTGACGTGGATCTTGACACAAAGTCCAAGTATCCTACACATGCACGCAACAAAACAAAACAAAGAACGTATGTGCATGGTAGCTAAACACATCATCCATCATAATGGTTCTCTTCTCTTGCACATAACCATTAGAAGCACAAGTGCATGCATAATATGATGCAACAATGGCAATATTCATGGCACTGGGTATATGGTGCAAAGAGGTAAGACAAACATGCTTCACAAGAAATATGTCAAAATCTCCAAATATATGCAAGAATGCTATGGGGGCAAACTCATTATCAAGAATGAAGGCATAATTGCACTAAATACATGGAAAATCATCTAGGATGGGAGAGGCAGCATATGGAGAGATATGACAAGAAGAAATAACAATCATGTTCAAAGCATGTCAGTGGTTGTCATCAATCGCATGAAAGGAGCAAGTATGAATCATCGGTGATGCAACAAGTCTAGCAATCATAGTAATCAAGTCGTGCAAGCTAGTAGTGAGAAGATGCAACATACTAGAGGAAATCATGGCAATCATGTCATGTGAGCAAATAATAGGCATAGACAATGCACATGACATATCGCAAGCACGAATGCAAAGCATGATCATAGTATCATCATATGAATGGCGCACAAAGCAAACATGGCAATGACAAGCAATATCTTCACCAAGCTTGCAAATACACATACAAGTATGAGAATCAATCATCATGTGTAATGCAAAGCATGGGTCACGAATGCATGGCAAAGCCATAGTAATGAGCATATCATCCCAAGTGAACATGGCAAGATGGGCATATAATATGTAATGCATGATAACCCATAACCATGTGAGGACCATGTAGAATGAATGCGCGAAGCCTTTGCGCGAAGAGAGCGGTGGGAAAGACAATCCATGGGATCCCAAGTCATCATTGATCTCTAGAGCTCATTTTGTCAACTTGTGGGATTGCGAGGTTGACAAGTATTCATGGGTACCTACAGAAAAGAAATACAAACCAAAGAAATTGTGTGTGTGGTAAATATACACATCATCCATCATGATGTGTATGTGCACGTGTGACTTAGCACAAGGTAAGCATTGCTCAAAGAAATTTGATGCATGGTATAAGAACATGTCATCCATCATGAAAGAATAGTTGTTATGTATAACACGATGGGGGCGCAAATTGAGCATACAAGTATAGCGAGTGTGTGGCACAACAATAGCATTTTTATTCATGGGGAGCATATTGTGCACACAAGTATTGGGATCATGCAATGAGTGGGACGATTCAAAATCTCCTAACATGTATGGGGAAACTATGGGGGTCTCCTGATGAGCAATATTGGAAACATAATATGGAGAAAATGGGCAGCATCCAAAACAATGCATATCCGATGCTAGGTGGTCATGGCATGACATATGAGATAAATGATGCAACGGGAGCATATCAATATCATCACAAGAAAAACAAATGCCAATAACCATAGGCTTGTCATCTATGCCACAAGTGCAAATTTGGTTAATTTGAATGGCATATGCATAGTCAATACGATGAGATTGCAAATATGACATATTGTTGATCTCATGCATAGCATATGACAATTCAAGCAGATTGTCAAACATGATGTGACCTAGAGAATTGTCACAAGAAATCCTAGGTAGCATGGCATCACAACTAATAGACTCCACATTAGAATCATCATACTCATCATAAGTGGGTAAATCATCGCATGGGGAAATCGCACCAGCATGAAGCATGGTAATAGGTTGATCAACATCATGCAAGCAATCAATGTCAAGAATGTACACTAGTGGGACGAGAGAATCACCTTCACCTATGTTACCTTGTTCATTCCACTCAAGTGGTGTAGGTGAGGTGGGAAAGACAAAATGGTGGTCATCATCATCAACTTGATGGAACCATGTGGGGGTGCATCATATTCCACCATGGTCGTCATCTTGTCCAAAGGTAGGACGTAGTCATCGCGAATCAGCGCGTCATCATATATGGGACCTAGCACCAAATGAGAAGACATAATAGAGGTAGAGGTCAAGTCATTAGTGTTGAAAGTGGCCTCACATGACCTGTCAACTATCTCACTCTCTCTATGTGGTGGTTCACTCACTCCCTCAAGGTAGGTGCACTCAATCTCACGTATGGCGGAGTCACTCATCTCACTCAAGTGGTGGGGGTTGTGGCTCCCCTCACATGGCAATTGGGCCAACTCGTCATATATGGGGCTAGTGGTGAAGTCACTCTTACTCTCAATATGGTGGCACAAGTCACTCAAGTCATCAAACGTCGCCGTGGTCGAGGTGAAATACTCAACCATCTCATCGCCGTAGCCATGGATGAAAGCCGAAGATGGCACATCATCACTCTAGCCTCCAAAGATGGAAGCATCATCCTTGCTCGTCACCATGTCGTTCGCCTCCAAATCTTAGTCCTTGATGGTCTCTGTAGTCGTACTCATCGCCGCACCATCTTGAAAAAGAGTCATGCAGGACTCGACATATCAATGCCACAAAGAGGTATGGCGGTGAAGTCGAACTTGGGAACATTGTCTTGGATCTCGTTGGGCTTAGACATCTTGGTGGTACTAGCCTCATGCTCGTTCTCATGGAGCTTGGTCGTCGCGAAGTGAGCTTGGGGTGGAGAAGCTTTGGCCTTCATGAGTTCTTGTTCCGCCTTGAGAGCACCAATGTAGTTGTCGTCGAGGGACTTGTAGTTCTCGAGGAAGATAGTCTTGGAGATGTCGTTGTTCAATCCCATCATGAAGTAGAACTTCATCGAAATGGAGTTGTCCACGCCGGCTCGTCGTAAGGCAATCTTCATCTCCTTGAAGTGCTTGTCGATGGACTTGGATCCTTGGATGGTGTTCTCCAATTGGCGTTGAAGTTGTTCCGAGTAGGTTGGAGGCACGAACCCTCACCGCATAGCTCTCTTCGTCTTGGGACAACTCATGTTGTAGGTCTCCGAAGGTGTGTGAAGCCACCATGTGGACGCGTAGTCGTGGAAATTTCTTGTGGCGCACTTCACTTGATCTTCAGGAGCAACTTGATGTAGCTTGAGGTTGTCGTCCATCAAACGCTCCCACTCGAGATACTCCTCGGGTTCTAGAGTTCCGTAGAAAGGAATCTCATGGTTGATGTCGAGGTCGTAGTAGCTCGTGGAAGTCGTGGGCTTGAGCTTGGGGAGCTTCTCTTGAGCATAATCTTGAGGTGGTTGTTGGCGAAGATGTCGTATATCTGAAGGAGAAGATGCCTTGAAGTCGCTTGGCAAAGATTCCAATGGAGATGGTGAAGGCGTTGAGCGGTTGTTGGTGTTGAGATCTTGACCTTCACGCTCATGGTGGTGATGGTGTCGATGCCGATGTGACCTTGCCGGAGATGGTAGCTCGGAGGTATGTGCTCTTGAGCGTTTTCTCGAAGATGAGGAAGATCGCTTGTAGGACTTGCTGAGGGATTTGATCTCCTCCATTTGAGCTTGCATCTTGGCATCGATGTTGTTGTTCGTGGCATAGAACTCGTCGTTGTTGTTGTAGACCGAGGGTGAAATGCCTTGCCTATCCATCACAAGACCCGAGTAGAGGTGAGTAGGAAATGAGATAAACAATACCAAGTTACCTTTTCCCAAAGTTGAGGATGTATCTCGTTTCACTCAATGTGAGATGAAAGAATAGTGGAATTGGTACCGGACTTGTTCACTCACACCTACAAAGTAAAGCTTATTGATGCGGAGCATCCTACGGACATCACCATGTACACCTTCATAGCACATCAAGCCCCAAGTGGACCTGCCGGACTTAATTAAGGTGAACCCGCTCCTCTTCAAGATTTACATGAATATATCCATAGGACTTGGTTGCTACCTCACCATGGATCATTGTGCATCACTAGGTACGAGGACGACCGCCACCAAGCAATTGGGGAGCATCCCGGAGGCCAAGGAGAAGGACTCCAACGCCACAAGGAGGAAGAAGGAGCGCAATAAGATCAACTCTACACCTCCCAGGCGACCCCGTGCCCACGGGCCTTGAAGACCCCATGCGCATGGACTACACAGGGAGCTGGCGCTGGAGCACCCCGTGCGCACGGGCTTGTACCGTGCCCACGGGACCCCCGTGCGCACGGGCCCTACAGGATGGACGACTGTGATTGTTGTTTGGGCCTTCTCTTCATCCACCTCATCCCTCACCTCCAGCCACCTATATATTCCATACCTAGACCATTTGTTAGGGATAGCAAATTATACGAGATGATTATGTGAGCTTTTCTCCTTGTACCCACTCCTCTAGGAGATCATGTCCTCCTAAGGGAGAAGACCCACATGTGGATATCAAGACCCCCACATGTGGGAAGGATCCCCATCATAGGATCATCAGGACCTCTCTCCTCATAGGATTGGGATGAACTAGTACCTTGTATATTTCCTTTATTGTTCTTGAATCATTGTGACCTCTTGTGTTTCTTGGATCTAGCATATGTGTGATTGGATCTCATCAATTGAGTGTTTCCTCTTGTTTTCTCTCTTGTGTTCTTCTTGTTCTTGGGGATTCCCCCTCCAATTCGTGAAAGATACCTACTTAGGGTTCCACCCTACAACATCTTGGTATCTAGAGCCACGTTGATCATGCAATTGGAGCCCCCCTCTTTGTTTTCTAGCCTAGTTTTGTTGATTTTGTCCCATTTTCGAAAATTCCACACCAATAATAGCCCCAATTTTTTTTGTGATTTGTTGGTTTGAGGAGTTTTTGTTGGATTTGATCCATGGATTTGCTTGGTTTCAAGTGGATCTAGCATTCCTCCACATTCCCCTACCTTCCATCCGTCGATTTGACCTCAGATTCGAGATTACCCACGGAGCCGGAGCAGTTCGTCCGCTCGCAGAGCACCCCGTGCACACGGGCCTCGTGCACACGGGCTTCGCAGAACCCGTGCGCACGACCCCTCTAGTGCGATTTCGCCGCTGCCCCTTCATCCCCCCCACCCTCCCATACCATCCCCATACCCCAGCTAAACCCCAGCAACAAAATCCATCCATCTGGAGCCCAGATCGCGAAGAACTCCGCCAAACACACGTGTCCCAGGTGACCCCGTGCCCTCGATGTGTGTACCATGCGCACGGGATCCCATGCCCACTGGCCCTAGACCCCGTGCGCACGACCCACTTACCCCTTTGTCGACCAAGACTATATATACCTCCACCACCTCCTAGTTAGGGTTAGCATTGGTTTAGCTCATATTTAGAGATAGAGCATTGCTCATCCACATCGGATCTACTCCACGAGAGAGACCACGGCCTCTACGGAGAAGATCCCTTTGGATTCAAGACCTCCTCACAGAGAAGACTGGCTACCTTTGTATCATCCATTGTTGACCTTGGATCTTTTATCTTCCTTTGTGTTCATGGATCTAGCGCATGTGTGATCATTCTTGTTGGTTTCAGTGTTCTCTTGTGTTCCCCTTGTGATTTTCCCCTTGTTTCCCTCTTCGTGTTCTTCGTGTTCATCGCCGGATCCGCTCCTTTCGTGAAAGATCGGCCTATAGGGTTCCACCGTACATCAAGAAGGAACTAGCATGTGCAATTGTGGTTGTCGCATTAGCCATGTTCTATGCGCTGTTTTGCAATGATGATTAGTGGTTTTGTTTGAGAGGATTGCTAAAGCACATCTAGATGTGCTCTAAGTAATTCACATCTAGGTCCTATGCCATTGATGTTACATGAAGATTCGTGTAGATATTTTCCTTTGTCTTTTTTTCTTTTCCTTTGTAGTTTGATTATTACTGGCTTGATCAATAAGAAGAGCTTAATTTAGTTCTTGCCAACTGTCCTACTCCGTTCGTACCGGTACCAGTGCATAATCCCATAACTCGTTCTTTGTTTTTGTCCTAAAAAAAGAAATCAGCCAATAGTTGTCATGCGGCTAGTATTCATTCAATTACTTCCGACTACTTAGCATAACATGCATGAAATGGTCAATTCTCTGCACGCAGTGGTATTGATTACCAAATAATCATCATGTTCTCTCATTTTTTTCCCACCTAGGTCGCCGGTATGAAGGTAGTAGAAGTACTACAAAAAATGTTTTTTTTCATATTTGGACGCTCCAACGTGTGTGCGTAATTAATTATCATATTGAGAACTATGAAACCCAAGGAATTTGGAGCAACTGGGTACAAATAATTGCGGTTGATTATATCCACGGTTAGATAATACGTCAACCCCTGCTTCAATTGGCATTCCTCTTCTCTCCATACCCCGCTTAAGTGTCCACGATCTTCATAGTCCCTGGCAGGCCGCGCTACACACTTCCACACACTCTGCAATCTCGCTTTCTCGTGGTTTTTATACGACCGCATCCATGTCGAGAGACAGCGAGGATGACAGTTCGGCCAGCAGTCTGGCACCTGATGATAGGTCAACATCGGAATCATCCCGCTCATCTTCCATGAGTCCAGCGTCGAGCCCAGACCTCAATTATATCCGGAACATGGAAGGGACACCGCCTCTGGAGTCGTCAGACGACAACCAGATGGACGAGGAGCCATCGGAGGACGAAGAAGAGGACATCGATGACGGTGATGAGGAATGGTCGAACGAGGAGGACGGCGACAATGACAACAATGATGATGACGACGGCGGCGGCAATGAAAAGCCAATGGTTAGTGGCAAGATGCGTCCTCGCCAAGACGATGTCACGGGGCCATCCAACAATGACAACAAGAAAAAGGACTAAATTAAGCAGACTGTATATATCTCTATTTCCGTTCGCTCATATTAATTCGTTATCTCTGTTTATCCTGTCAATCTCATCGCAGACAGTTAGTAATACGTATTCAACAGGGTTATTCTACATCGTCGTCCACATGTTGGTTTTTTGAACTGTGTGCCCTAGTGTAACACAAACGATTACCGACCTATTTGCCGGGTATCACACACATCTTGTTACGCCAAATCGTTTGTGTTCAACTCGATCATCGCCAACGGTTCATCGGAGCGAACTGTATGCCATATATAACACACACATTGATCTTGTTGCCCATTTCCATTGTTCGTGTAACACAAACAGTTCGTATCGATTAACCGTATGCCCCGCATCGCACACACAACTAAAATCTAAACCGGGTTTGATGTATCCTTCATCACAAGCAGTTTGCATATTTTTTGATTGTTTTTTTACATCACCGTTTGCAATTAATGCATCACACACAGTTTTGTCAAAGGATCGCTGATCGTAGTGTCGCATTAGCAGCATCCTGCGGTAGTGTTCGTTGATTTCAGGAAATTGAATAAATGGACTCGGAAGGGTCACTAACCACTACCATTCAGAGATGAGATATTGGAAATCTTGGCTAACAATTCTTATTTTTGATATCCTGATGGATATTCTGGATTCTCACGAATACCTATCCGACCTGAACACCAGGAGAAAACAACTTTCACTTGTCCTTATGGTACATATGCATATCATAGAATGCCCTTTGGCCTTTGTTATGGGCCACCCTCTTTTCAGAAGTGCATTTCTAAAATATTTCCTTACTTTGTGGAGAAAATTGTTGAAGTGTTTATGGACACTTTTATTCTAGGGAACTTCCTTTGATCATTGTATCTATAATCTCAAAAAGGTTTTGCAGATATGTGAAGAAATAGGTTTGGCGCTAAATTGGGAGAAAAGTCACTTCATTGTCACTGTAGGAATAGCGTTTGGGACATAGAGTCTCATGTCGTAGCATCAAAATAGATCAAGAAAAATTGAGGTAATAGAAAACTTACTTAAAGTGCAACTAATCCCCGGGTGGTTTTGCTAATTCATAACAACATATATCTCATTGAACAAATATCTATTCAAGATAAATATTTCAGGATGTTCAATGATTGGCATGACATGAACTAGAGATGTGGACCCCTCAAAATGCTAAGGACAAGGATTGGCAAAAGCTCAAGACTCTACATTTTTGTTTAATATAACATTGAGTCCATAGGAAACCCAATACTATTAAAAGGGGATGAGGTGTTTCTTAATGATCTATTTGCTCAAGTGCCTAGTGATATTGCTCCAAAATCCTCAACCACTTTCTCTATCCAAATATGTCCAAACCTAATTCCCAAGTAGAGCCCACCAATATTTCCTACCCGGAGCCACCGAGTTCATCTCAAACTAGCCACTCCCAAAGCCCTAAAAATTCGATTCCACTGACATGGATCTCGGTCCCACCTAGATGGCCTTGCCAGCTCTTTGTTGCTTGTTGCAACTAGTTCAGTCCCAGATAGATGTTGCAATCAGTCTCACAGAGATGGCTTGACTGATTCTCTGTTGCCTTGTTGCTTCACTTCGGTCCCCCCAAGATGATGCAATCGGCGCCACCGAGATGAGGTTTTCCCTAAGCCCTAGCACATCGGTCCCACCGAGTTGTTCCCATCGGCCCCACCGAGATTCCTAACGCTCATATTTTTACACAGAATGGTGCCACTGAGTTTTCTAATCGGTGCCACCGAGATGGGTGAAAAGTGTGTAATGCTTGGATTTTGTGTGGAGGCTATATATACCCCTCCACCCCTCATCCTCATTGGGGAGAGCCATCAGAACGTGCCTACACTTCCACCATTCATTTTCTAAGAGAGGATCACCTACTCATGTGTTAAGATCAAGAGTTTCCATTCCTACCATTTTAACCTTGATTTCTAGCCTTCCTCAAGTTGCTTTCCACTCAAATCCTTCTTCCACCATAGCCAAATCTGTGAGAGAGAGTTGAGTGTTGAGGAGACTATCACATGAAGCACAAGATCAAGGAGTTCATCATCAAGACACTTTTGGAGAATGGTGTCTCCTAGATTGGTTAGGTGTCGCTTGGGAGCCTCTGACATGATGTGGAGTTGAACCAAGAAGTTTGTGAGGGCAAGGAGATCACATACTTCATGAAGATATACCCGAGTGAGGCAAGTCCTTCGTGGGCGATGGCCATGGTGGGATGGACAAGGTTGCTTCTTCGTGGACCCTTCGTGGGTGGAGCCCTTCGTGGACTCGCACAGCTGTTACCCTTCATCGGTTGAAGTCTCCATCAATGTGGATGTATGATAGCACCACCTATCAGAACCACACCAAAAATATTCATGTCTCCATTGCATTTGCCTTCTCCAAACTCTTCCCTTTACCTTCATATGTAATGTTTTACATTCGCTGCTATACTCTTAGAATTGCATGTGTAGGTCGATTGCTTGACTTGTCATAATTGCTAAAATCTTCCCACAACTAAAATTGGGAAAAGGAAAGATTTTTATTTGGTCAAGTAGTCTAATCACCCTCCTCTAGACATACTATCGATCCTACACTTACCTTGCCCTCAAGATATAAGTGGTATGCTAACTTTCATTGGTCATGCTAGTTTCTATGGAAGATTCATTAAGGACTTCTCTAAATTATCAAAACCTTTGACTAACCTTGATATAGGGTAGAACCTAGATGCCCAATCGTTCATGAAAGGAGCGGATCCTGCGAGGAACATGAAGAACACGAAGGGAAAACACAAGGGAAACACAAGAGAAATACGGGAGAAATCACTCAAACCAACAAGATTCGGTCACACATATGCTCGACCCTCGAAACATAAAAGGAGATACAAGATCCATGATCAACAAAGGACGATACATAGGTAACACGTTCTTCTCCATGAGTAGGTCTTCCCGTTAGGGGTCTTGAATCCACTTGGGGGGATCTTCTTCGTAGAGGTCGTGAAATCCTAAGGAGAAGGGGATCAAGTGGAGAGCAAAGCTTCTCAATGAACTACTACTTTGCTAGCCCTAAAACATAGGTAGGAGAAGATTATATATAGTCTCGGGGCGAAAGGGTACACGGGCCTCGGTCTAGTCACTGCGCGTAGGAAGGGCCGGAAGTTCCGGGCGAGGCCGGAAGGTCCGGGTGCCGGAGGTTCCGGGGAGGGTCTAGCCTAACCAGAGAGTTGGCACGGGAGAAGCTGGGCTGGCGTCCGTGGCCGGAAGGTCTGAGCGGGCCGGAGGTTCCGGGGGACGGAAGGTCCGGGCCAGGTTCCAGACTGGTTTCGCGCAAGCTAGAGAGTTGGCACGCTCGGGCTGGTTTGGGTCGTTGGAGGCTGAAAGTTCCGGGCTGGACAGAGAGTTGACGCCTGTCTCTTATTCTTCTTCAGCTCTCGACTCCATGGATTGTATGTTTCACCTGATCACACATAGCATCTCGGACTTAGGCATTAGCCATGTCTCACTCAGAGGAAAGGGGAACTCATGTAGGAGTGATGTCACCTCGGATTGAATAGCACGAGCTCTTGCCCTTGTCATGGGTCCACTTGGAGCTTGGATAGTCGAGGTATTGTCTATGGGGATGACCATGGGATGCTCCGCATCATCTCCCCCCCCCCCCCTTGGGAAAGATCCGACCTCGGATCGAAATCCTCATCACCAAGGTACGGGGATAGATCGTTGATGTTGAAGATGTTGCTCACGGAGTACTTGTCTCGTGGGATGTATATCGTGTAGGCGTTGTTGTTTTAGTGTTCAAGCACCTTGAAGGGTCCATCGGCTCGTGGCAAAAGTTTGGACTTGCGTCCGTTGGGGAAGCGTTCCTTGCGAAGGTGAAGCCACACAGGATCTCTAATGTTGAATATCATGGGTTTCTTGCTGGCGTTGAGCTTGGTTGCGAGTCGTTGTACTTGGCGCTCGATGGTGTTCCTTGTATCTTCATGCATCTTATTGAGGTAGTTCACTCGGGCACTCGCATCCATGTTGATGCGCTCTTGTAGTGGTAGGGAAATAATGTCCAATGGGGACAATAGGTTGAAACCGTAGACGGCCTCGAAGGGGGACTTGGCGGTAGTCGAATGTCTTGTCCGGTTGTAGGAGTACTCCGCAATGGGTAGACACTCCTCACACTCCTTGATGTTCTTCTTAATCAACATGCGAAGTAGAGTGGAGAGTGTTCGGTTTGCCACCTCTGTTTGGCCATCGGTTTGAGGATGGTACGCCGAAGAGAACAAAAGCTTGATTCCGAGCTTGGCGCATAGTCTTCCAAAATAGCTCAAAAACTTGACATCGCGGTCCGAGACAATAGTCTCTGGGACTCCATGCAGGAGCAAGATTTCTCTACAAAAAAGATCTGCAACATGTGAAGCATCGTCTATCTTGTTGCAAGGAATGAAATGAGCCATCTTAGAGAATCGGTCCACAACAACAAACATGGAATCTTTGTCGTTTCTAGTTCTAGGCAAACCAAGCACAAAATCCATGATAATATCTTCCCATGGGTGATATGGAATAGGAAGTGGCATATAAATACCATGGGATTGAGCTTTAGACTTAGCTTTGCGGCATGTAGATCACCGGTTGGTGAAGCATGAGTCGTCACGGAACATCTTGGGACAAAAGTAGTTCTTGGAGAGCATAGCGGATGTCTTGTCGCATCTAAACTGTCCCATTAGTCCTCCATGAGATTCTTGTAAAAGTAACAAACGAAGAGAAGACTTCGAAACACATAGTTTGTTAGCTCTCATAAGATAATCATCTTTGATGTAGTATTGCTCCCAAGATGTATGCGCTAAACATTTAGCATATGTAATAGCAAAATTAGGATCATGCGCATACAAGTCTTTTATGTGCTCAAAGACAATGACATTCAATTCAAGTTTGGTAACAAGCCTGCATATGCGGGAAAGAGCATCCGCCAAAACATTTTCCTTACCTTCGATGCACTTAGCATGACGCTTGTTCAACTTAGTTTCACCCTTAAGGTACTTAATTGTTTCATGATCAGTGTGAAGAATGAACTCATGAGGTCAGAGATAATGCTCCCAAACATGCAAGACTCTTACTAAAGCATGTACCTCTTTGTCATAGATGGGATAATTGAGTTGCGCTCTAGAAAGTTTTTCACTAAAGTAGGCTATGTGGCGTCTTTCTTGCATTAACATGCCTCCTATGCCATAACCGCTAGCATCACAATGTATCTCAAAAGGTTTACCAAAGTTGGGTAAAGCTAGCAAAGGAGCATGTGTGAGCAAATTCTTTAGCTCATTGAATGCAGCATCTTGAGATGGTCCCGAAACAAAGGGTGCATTCTTCTTACTCAAAGCATGTAAACTTAAAGCAATGGTGCTAAAATCCTTCACAAATCTACGGTAGAAACCGGCTAGACCAAGAAAACTATGCACTTGTTGCAAGTTTGTTGGTTGGGGCCAAGTTTTAATAGCATTGATCTTAGATTCATCTACATGAACACCCTTATAAGACACAACGAAACCTAAGAAAATAAGCTTATCAACACCAAAATGGCATTTGTCCATATTAGCATATAGGCGCTCTTCCCTAAGGGTTTGCAACACGGTTCTAAGGTGGGTGACATGATCTTTGAGAGATTTGCTAAAAACAAGGATATCGTCAAAGTAGACCACAACAGATACACCAATATAGGGTTGAAGAACAAAATGCATGAGTCGCACGAAAGTACTGGGTGCTTCGGATAAACCCATTGGCATAACAAGCCATTCATATAAGCCAAATTTGGTCTTAAATGTGGTTTTCCATTCATCACCTTCTTAGATGCGTATATGATAGTAGCCACTTCTAAGATCAATCTTAGCGAAAATGGCGGCTCCGAAAGCTCATCTAGCATATCATCTAGGCGTGGAATGGGGTAACAATAACGCACGGGAATAGCATTGATAGGACGGCAATCGGAACACATGCGATATGTACCATCTTTCTTGGGAACGAGGATTACCAGGACGGCACAAGGGCTCAAGCTTTCACGTACATGGCCGTTGTCGATGAGTTATCATACTTGTCGTTGGATGTCCTTGGTTTCATCGGGATTGACATGGTAGGGAGCCTAGTTACGAAGGGGTGCTCCGGAGATGAGGTCGTTTCGGTGTTCGATGCTTCGGAGTGGAGCTAGACCCAGAGGTAGCTCATCGGGGAAAATGTCTTGGAATTCCTACAATATAGAAGATAACACTAAAGGTAGATTCTGAGAGGTGTTAGTTTTTGGTGCCTCGTCCTTGCACAAAAGGACATAGTGCATAACACTTGATGGGTTCTCACACACTTCTCTCTTATCACTTTTCATGGCAAATAGGACTAAGTTCTTCTCGCTGATCGTGGATTTGGGCTTGTGGCTCACTCTCTTTTTGGTGGTGCGCTCTCTCACTATTTTCTCCACGATGGGTGGCTTGCTTCTCAACGATCACTTGGCTAGGAGACATAGGACATAGCACATACACCTTTCCCGTTGTGGATGACACCTCGGTCAAATTGCCATGGTCGTCCAGGAAGTAGATGGCAAACGGACATCGGAATGACATCGCACTCCAAAGTTTCTTCGCATGCTCCGATCTTGAAGGAAACTTGCACCATATGCTCAACTTTGATAGTGCCGGAGGCGCTTGGCCATTGAACTTTGTAGGGATGTGGGTGCTTCATCTAGACCAATTGGAGTATGGTGCATATTTCTTCAAAATAGGAGCTTACGAAGACACTTTGGAGTGTGATGTCGTTCCAATGACCGTTTGCCACCTTCTTATTGGACGACCATGGCAATTTGATCGAGGTGTCATCCATAACAGCCGTATGAATCACTATATCTTCAAGATGAAAGGAAAGGAGTACATACTTCTCCCTATGTCTCCAAGCCAAGTGATCGCCGACAAGCACGCCACCCATCATGGAGAGAATAGTGAGAGAGCGAGAGAGTGAGCACCGCAAGCCAAAATCGAGTGCCTCCATGATGAGTAACAAGAAAAACTTAGTGCTATTTGCCACCAAAAGTGAGATCAAAGAAGTGTGTGAGAACCTATCTAGTGTCATGCACTATGTCCTTTTCTGCAAGGACGAGGCACCAAAAGCTAACACTTCTCACAATCTACCTTTAGTGCTATCTTCTCTTTTGCAGGAATTCCAATATATTTTCCCTGACGAACTACCTCCAGATTTACCTCCTCTACGAGGCATCGAGCACCGAATCGACCTTATCCTCGGAGCTCCTCTTCCTAACAAGGCTCCCTACGGCGTCAACCCTGAGGAAACTAAGGAGATCCAACGGCAATTACAACAACTCATCGACAACGGCCATGTACGAGAAAGTTTGAGCCCTTATGCCGTCCCGGTAATCCTTGTTCCCAAGAAAGATGGTACATATCACATGTGTTCCGATTGTCGTCCTATCAATGCTATTACCGTGCGTTATCATTACCCTATTCCACACCTAGATGATATGCTTGATGAGCTTAGCAGAGCTACCCATTTCTCTAAGATTGATCTTAAGAGTGGTTACTATCAAATACGCATCCAAGAAGGTGATGAATGGAAAACTGCATTTAAGACCATGTTTGGCTTATATGAATGGCTTGTTATGCCAGTGGGTTTATCCGAAGCACCCGGTACTTTCATGCGATGCATGCATTTTGTTTTTTGACCTTATATTGGTGTATTTATGGTGGTCTACTTCGATGATATTCTTGTGTTTAGCAAATCTCTCAAAGATCATGACACACAACTTAGGACCTTGCTACAAACTCTTAGAAAAGAGCGCCTTTTTGCTAATATGGACAAATGCCTTTTCGGTGTTGACAAGCTTGTTTTCTTGGGTTTCATTGTGTCTTCTAAGGGTGTTCATGTTGATGAATCTAAGATCAATGCTATTAAGAATTGGCCTCAACCAACCAACTTGCAACAAGTGTGTAGCTTCCTTGGTTTAGCCGGTTTCTACCGTAGATTTGTGAAGGATTTTAGCACCATTGCTTCACCTTTGCATGTTTTGAGTAAGAAGAATGCACCCTTTGTTTGGGGACCATCCCAAGATAACACATTTCATGAGCTTAAGAATTTTCTTACTCATGCTCCCGTGCTTGCATTACCAAACTTTGACAAACCTTTTGAGATTCTTTGCGATGCTAGTGGTAATGTCATAGGAGGTGTGTTAACACAAGAGAAGCGCCCCATAGCTTACTTTAGTGAGAAACTTTCTGGAGCGCAACTTAATTACCCCATCTATGACAAAGAGCTATATGATTTAGTGCGAGTTTTGCATGAATGGGAACATTATCTTTGGCCTCATGAATTTATCATCCACACCGACCATAAAACACTTAAATACCTTAAGTGTGAAACTAAGTTGAACAAGCGTCATGCTAAATAGAGTGAGTTCATTAAGTCTTTTCCTTATGTCATCAAGTACATTAAAGGTAAGGAAAATGTTGTGGCGGATGCACTTTCCTGCATATGCATGCTTGTCACCAAACTTGAATTGGATGTCATTGGCTTTGAGCACATAAAAGACTTGTATGCGCATGATCCTACTTTTGCTATTCCTTATGCCAAATGTTTGACTCATACATCTTGGTAACGCCATTAAATCAAAGATGATTACCTTATGAGAGCTAACAAACTTTGCATCCCCGAGTCTTCTCTTCGTTTGTTACTTTTGCAAGAATCTCATGGAGGAGGACTAATGGGACACTTTGGACGCGACAAGACATTTGCTACGCTCTCCAAGAACTATTTGTGGCCCAACATGTTCTGCGATGTGAACCGCTTCTCCAACCGATGCTCTACATGTCGCAAAGCTAAGTCTAAAGCTCAATCCCATGGTCTCTATATGCCCCTTCCAATTCCGTATCAACCATGGGAAGATATTAGCATGGATTTTGTGCTTGGTTTGTCTAGAACTAGAAATGGAAAGGATTCCATATTTGTTGTTGTGGACCGATTCTCTAAGCTGGCTCATTTCATTCCTTGCAACAAGATACATGATACTTCACATATTGCCAATCTCTTTTGTAGGGAAATATTGTGCCTCCGCGGAGTACCGAAGACGATAATCTCAGACCACGACGTCAAGTTCCTTAGCTAATTTTGGAAGACCCTATGCGCCAAGCTCGGAATCAAGCTACTCTTCTCCATGTTGTATCATCCACAAACCAATGGCCAAATGGAGGTGATCAATCACACACTCTCCGCTCTACTTCGAGTACTCATCAATACGAAGATCAAGGAGTGGGAGGAGTGCTTACCTATCGCCGAGTTCGCCTACAACCGAGCAAGACACTCAACAACTGGCAAGTCCCCCTCGAGGTCGTCTACGGATTCAACCCATTGTCACCATTGGACATCCTCCCTCTACCACTCCAAGAGCGCATCAATTTGGAAGCAAGTGCACGTGTGACTCATCTCAAGAAGGT
Organism: Triticum urartu; assembly: GCF_003073215.2. Classification (NCBI taxonomy): domain Eukaryota; kingdom Viridiplantae; phylum Streptophyta; class Magnoliopsida; order Poales; family Poaceae; genus Triticum; species Triticum urartu. Next base: position 410,850,388 of record NC_053025.1, read on the forward strand.
GCATGAAGATACAAGACATACTATCGAGCACCAAGTACAACGACTTGTGACCAAGCTCAACATCAACAAGCACCCCATGGTCTTCAATATTGGTGATATCGTGTGGCTACACCTTCGCAAGGACCGTTTTCCCCAAGAACGCAAGTGCAAACTGCGACAACGAGCGGACGGACCCTTCAAGGTGCTTGCATGCTACAACAACCATGCTTACAAGATCGACCTCCTCCGCGACAAGTACAACGTGAGTGATATCTTCAATATCAAGGACCTCTCGCCCTTCGATGGTGATGAGGAATTTGATCTGAGATTGGATCTTCCCCAAGGGAGGGGAGATGATGCGGAGCATCCCAAGGTCATCCCCATGGATCTACCATCATCTCACCAAGTGACTAGCGGACCAATGACACGAGCACGTGCAAGAGCTCTCGAAACTAAGGTAAACTCACTCCTCTCCGAACTACCACTTTCCATGCATGAGAATTGCCTACTGACTCAAGTGGAAACCCTATGTGTGATCAGGTGCTTGGAGGAAGGCCATGGACCAACTACATTCAACGGACAAGATGATGAGGATGCCAAGTTCACTAGACAAGAAGAAGAACTGCTCGAAATCCCCAGGCTCCGGACGACCGACGAACCCCGGACGTCCGATGACCTCCAGGCTCCGGACGACCGACACTTCCATACCCGAGCCAAAACTACGGACTTCCGAAGCGCTATGGACGACCGAAGACCTCCAGGCTCCGGACGTCCGACCGAAGTCCACACGAGCCAAATCTTCGGACGTCCGATGGTCACTGGACGTCCAGACCCTCACGAGCCTCCGGACGACCGGTGACTCCCGGACGTCCGGCGCCTGTGTGCTGCCATGAGTTGGGCCGCATCCCATGTACCCCCCACGTCGCCCCCTTTTGCACTAAGGCTATAAATATACCTCCTATTCCTTCTATCTAGGATTAGCATTGGTTTAGCTCATTTTAGAGATAGAGCATTGCTCATCCACATCGGATCTACTCCACGAGAGAGGTCGCGACCCCTCTTCGGAGAAGACCCCTTTGGATTCAAGACCTCCTTGCGGAGAAGGTCATCAAGACCTCCTCACAGAGAAGACCGGCTACCTTTGTATCATCCTTAGTTGTCCGTGGATCGTGTGATCTCTTATGTACCCGAGGATCTAGCACATGTGTGACTATTTCGTGTTGGTTTAGTGATTTTCCCGCATTTCCTCTCGCGTTTCCCCTCGTTTTCCCCCTTGTGTTATTCGTGTTCATCACGGGATCCGCTCCTTTCGTGATAGATCGGCTGATTAGGGTTCCACCCTACATCACGTAAGTCGGTGGCGAAGTTGTCGATGCGGTCACTCATTGCTTGTTGTTCTTGATGCAAAGCTCGTTGTGCACCAAAGAGGTGGCTTATGGTGACGTAGGAAGACATGTCGTTGTCTTGCTCGATGAAGAGTGGGTTGGTAGAAGTACTTGCCCTATCTATGATTCCAAGCAAAAATGTGAGTGGGAGAACGAGAAGAACTTCTACCAAATGTACCTTGACCGACATTGAGGGTGGATCAAAGATCACTCAATGATGTAACAAGGAAATAGCACAATTGGTACCAATTCTTGTCGGTTCTCACACCTACACAAATAAAGCTTATAGTGGAGCCCTTTTAGGATGGTGGCACAAAATTGATGCAATTGTTTGTGAGACTCAATAATGTTGGAAAAGATTCGAAAATTTGCAATGCAACAAGTAGACCAACGGCAAGATATGGTACATGGAACCACGCACGGATAGATAAAAGGGGTCGTGCAACCAAGGAATGAGCCAAAATGTGGCATCCATGAAAATGATCTTGTTGCACAACACTAGAGAGGTGCTAGCATGATTGCATAATAGGCGGATATGAAACTTGTGCACAAACCTATAAAGCAAACATGCAACGACTTCTATCCCAACTATGCTATATGTATGGTATTTCTGCGATATGATCCAAGATGATCGAGTATGACATTCTTAATGTAGTATGATGCTATGGTTCTTTCTTAAAAGCTCTTTTCTTATCTTTCCTCTTTTGCTTAATAGCTTGTTTGGCTCTTTCTCTTTCGAGCTCTTTCTCATGCAAAATTTGATGAACCAAGATAGCAATTGTGTATATGCTATGAGAACCTTGTGGCATAAGATATGATATCAAGATATGGATACCAATGATGATATGATATATGCAATGAGATGATGATCACTAATGTGCACAAGTGACGTCGCCGGCAATACTCAAAGGCTAGTCTCGATGGGTAAGCGACACAAAAGGAAGGCTAAGGGGTTATCAATGCAATGAAAAGAAGTACACGAAGTGTCGTCAAGGTTACCATGCTTGCTTACGGTTGAGAGTGTCAAAATGATGTGAGTGTTGTCGGTGTCGTAGTGCACGGTCTTCAGTACATTGGCGAAGATGCCGCTGCACCGTTATCGAAGTAGCGGAAGTCGACGAAGATGTGTAGACTTTCTGTCTAGGCCAAAAGTTCCGGGCAAGATAGAAGGTCCGGGTTCTGGAGGTTCCGGGTGAGGCCGAAAGGTCCGGGCGAGGCCGGAAGTTCCGGGGGTCGCGATACTGCAAGAATAGGAAGTTGGGGATCGTAGTTTTGGGCGGAAAAACTTCAGGAAAAACCCAAATCCGAAGGGGAAAAGAAAAAACATTAGGCGGATGGATGGGTGGGGAAGCTATATCTACAAGGCACACACAAAATTCGTGGATCAAATCCAACCAAACTTCATCACACCAACAAACCACAAAAAAATTGGGAGGGCTATTTTTGTGCAGATTTTCAAAATTGGGACGAATCACAACAAAATGAGGCTAGAAAACAAAGAGGGAGGCTCCGAAATCGTGATCAACATGGCTCATGATACCAAGATGATGTAGGGTAGAACCCTAGATGCCCAATATTGCACGAAAGGAGCGGATCCCGCAAGTAACACGAAGGGAAAACACAAGGGAAACACGAGAGAAATACGGGAGAAATCAATCAAACTAACAAGATTCGGTTACAGATATGCTACATCCTCGAAACACAAAAGGAGATACAAGATCCACGATCAACAAAGGACAATACATAGGTAACACATTCTTCTCCGTGAGGAGGTCTTGAGGTCTTCCCATTAGGGCTCTTGAATCCACTTGGGGGATCTTCTCCGTTGACGTTGTGAACTCCTAAGGAGAAGGGGATCAATTGGAGAGAAAAGCTTATCAATGAGCTACTACTTTGCTAACCCTAAAACGTAGGTTGGAGAAGAGTATATATAGTTTCGGGGTGAAAGGGTACACGAGCCTGGGCCCAAGTCACTGCTCGTGATGCGGAGCATCCCAAGGTCGTCCCCATGGACCTACCTACGTCACCCATGACACTACTTGGACCAATGACAAGAGCACGAGCAAAGGCTATCAAAGATAAGGTGAACTCGCTCCTTTCTGAACTACCACTTTCTACGCATGAGATATGGCTGCTACCTCAAGCGGAAACACTATCTGTGATCAAGTACTTGGAGGAGATCCATGGAGAAGCTACATCCATAAGGCAAGACGACGAGGACACCAAGCATCAAGCCTAAGGAAATCAGGCCAAAGAAAGCTATAGCGGCCGGACGTCCGACCAGCACCGCCCCAAACGACCGACGCCACCCCAACCGAACGGAAAATGTGGAAGTCCGTGGAAGACTGGACGACCGGACTCCAATGGACGTCTGATGCCACAGTGACAGAACATAATCTACGGAAGTCCGAAGATCTACGGACGTCCGGACCTCCACGAGCCTCCGGACGACCGACACCTTACGGACGTCCGGCCCCTGGCTGTGTCCAATTGCTGGATGAGGCCCATGTACCCCTTCACTTTACCCCCTTTTGTACTACGACTATAAATAGACATCTCCCTCCTCCTAGCTAGGGTAGCGTTGTGATAGCTAATTTGTGAGATAGAACCTCGCTCATCCATACGGATCTACTCCTTGAGATAGACCGTGGCACCTCTATGAAGAAGATCTCCTTGGATTCAAGACCCCCTCTTGGGTGGCCCCATCAAGACCTCCTTTGGAGAAGGCCGGTTACCATATGTATCATCCCTTGTTGACTTTGGATCGTGTGATATCTATGTGTACATGGATCTAGCATATGTGTGATCATTCTTGTTGGTTCAAGTGATTCTCTCGTGTTTCCCCTTGCGTGTCCCCTCGTGTTTCCCCTCGTGCTCTTCGTGTTCTTTGCGAGATCCGCTCCTTTCGTGAAAGATCGGCCGAATAGGGTTCCACCCTACATCAGCGCGCAGGCAGGGCTGGAAGGTCCGGGCGCCGGAGGTTCTAGGGAGGGTCTGGCCTAACCAGAGAGTTGGCACGGGAGAAGTTGGGCTGGCGTACGAGGGCCGAAAGGTCCAGGCGGGCCGGAGGTTCCGGGGGACGGATGGTCCGGGCTGGTTCCAGGCTAGCCAAAGAGTTGGCACACCCGAGCTGGTCTCGGTCGTCGGAAGCCAGAAGCCAGAAGCTCTGGATCAGCCGGAAGTTTCGGGGGGCGGAAGTTCTGAGCTCTGGCCGGAAGTTCCGGGCAGGACAGATACTTGACGCCTGTCTCTTCTTCTTGAACTCTCGGCTCCGTGGCTTGTATGTTGCACCTGATCACACATAGCATCTCGGACTTAGGCAGTAGCCACGTCTCACTCGAAGGTAAGGGGAACTCAAGTAGGAGTGATGTCACCTCGGATTGAATAAGCACGAGCTCCTGCCCTTGTCATGGGTCCACTTGAAGCTTGGATAGTCAAGGTAGTGTCCATGGGGATGACCATGGGATGCTCCGCATCAAACCTTTTTCAAAAACATGTACTGTATTCTTTTGACAAGAGTTGTATCCAGGCTTGTGCAAAATAGAGAGATGCATTAATCACGGCTCCGATTGTCCAACCCCCAAAGTGGGATGAGCCATTTGAGATAATGTGTGACGCTAGCAACTATGTTATTGGAGCTGCCTTCGGGAAGCAAGATGATAAAAAACATAATGTTGTGTTTTATGATAGAACAAGTTTTGATGAAGATCAAAAGAACTTGCCATTGTTTTTGCTTGTGATAAATTTAGACCTTACATTATTAACTCAAAAGTAATAGTTCACATGGATCATTGTGCCTTATGTTATCTTCTTGCCAAGAAGGAAGATAAGCCTCGTTTGATGCGATTGACATTTCTACCTCGAGAGTTTGACTTGTAGATAGTAGATCGTAAAGGTGAGGACAACCCAGTTGCAGATCACATGTCGCGCATGGAAAAAATACCTTATGACCCTTTTTCAATAAATGAATGCTTTCCAGGTGAGAGTTTGGCTATGATTAAAAAGATAGAGCCTTAGTTTGTAGATGACACTAACTTTCTTTTAGGAAATAACGTGCCACCTTTATGGGGGTGGGCCGGATGACATGATTATTAGAGGAAAAAATCACTGAGTTGAAATATTATTTTTGGATGATACTTTTGTTTATCGGCATGGGCCAGATGACATGATTAGGCATTGTGTCCGAGTGCATGAGATTAATGCTATACTTGATAAGTGGCATAGCAGCCCATATGCAGGATACCACGTAGGCGACCGAACCACTACCAAGGTACTTCAATCAGGATTTAAATGGTCCACACTCTTCAGAGATGTGCACAGGTTTGTTAAAAGTTGTGACACGTGTCAACACACAGGTAATATAGGTAGAAGACAAAAAATGCCTATGAATATTAGCCTAGTTTGTGAACCTTTTGATGTTTGGGGCCTGGAGTATTTGGGACCATTCCCTGTCTCTGATGAGCATACTCACATTCTTGTAGTTGTAGATTATGTCAGCAAGAGAGTTGAAGCCATTCCAACTAATCACGTAGATGCAGCTAACTCTTGAAGATGGTAAAGGACATTATCCTTCCCTGGTTCGGAGTTCCTAAAGTTCTCATTACTGATGGTGGATCACATTTTTTACGGGAAATTTTTGGGGGATACTCCATAAGTACGGAGCAACTCATTGAATAGCTTCCAATTATCATCCTCAAACAAGTGGTGAAGTTGAACTCTCAAACCGGGAAATAAAGACAATATTACGGAAGATGGTGCAAACTCCGGGAAATACTGAGCAAGGAAGTTGGATGAAACAGTTTGGGCTATCGCATCATTTGCAATACCCCCATGGGTATGTCACCATACAAGATGGTTTATGGTAAGGCATGTCATCTTCCCTTAGAATTAGAACATAAGGTTTATTGGGCAGTCAAAATATAAATTTTAATCCTAAGGAAGCAGGAGAGAAAAGACTGTTAGATATACATACTATAGGAGAGCTTCAGAACAATGCCTAAGAGAGTGCCCGGTTGTTTAAAGAGAAGGTTGAGATGTGCCACAATCACAAGATCTTGAAACGAACATTTGCTGGGGAGGAAAATTCCTCCTATTTAAATCTTTCCAGGGAGACTCAAGTCTCGCTGGGAAGGTCGTTATGTGATTGAATATGTCTATAATTCCAAAGCTGGTTGATTGAAAAGGGGAAACGATGGACCTTGGATAATGAATGGACAACTTTTGAAGCTATACCTTGCCGATGAACAAAGAGAAGAGTGGGAAGTGGAAGAGGTAAGTTTCATTATGATCGATGAAGTCGGATCTCTGAGGAGAAAACTAGAGTTGTGAAAGAGTACTATTGTATTGTAGATGTAAATATTGGCTTAGAATCTAATTTTGTTGAATTAGACATGTTTAATCTCGCGACTGAATCATTGAAGTTTCTGTCCATAGCTGGGGGTTTTCGTCACTAACTTTTCAGGGAGGAAAAAATTGGAAGGAAGAAGTTGACAAAGAGACCAACAGAGGAAAAGACGGCGAAACATACGACCAAAGCTAGTCATATGGGTGGTCATATAAGAGAGAAACATAAATGGAAATAACCATGTGATGAGGACATCAATACCATTGTTATACCCACAACCCCTGCTACTGGACCAATTAATAGAGCTCGTGCACGTCAATTGAATTACTAGGTACTTTCATTTCTTGGTAATGATTCTAATGTTCGTGAGAATATGATGGTGCCTAAATTGGATAAATTTGTTTTTCTTACAAATGAAGGGCCTAGCTTGGACAAGAAAGATGAACATTGGAGCAAGTTCAAGCATGGAGATGATAGCATCCGCAAGGGGAACAAGAACGGAGTTACAAGTGATGATTCCAGGACTTTGATGCCACCATAATGAGTGCATGAAGCCTTGGACGAAATATACAAGATGCCACTTCATAAATTTCGTCTAGAAGCTATTCTAGGTGCTGCGTCACCTTATTTTTTGGCCAAGCCCATGTAATTTTGAAATACTTGATTGTAGGCTATTTTCAGAGTCCGTATTTGTGGGGAAACAAGAGTTAGGGTTGGTTTCGGATCCCTCCTACAAGGGCCATGAAATTCCCCTCTCTTTCCTCCATATATACAACCCTTAGGGCATCGTTTAGATTGTGGGCTTTGTTTAGATTAAAAGTTCGCCATAGCTGCAACTTCGCGTACTTCGTTTGTGTTCAACGACCAGACAAAGACGTCACAGAACCGCACCTTGATCAATAAAGCTTTCATCTTATATTCGCAACATCCAGATTGCAATCATAGTTTCTTGCTTGTTCTTCGTTTGCTTGTATGAAATAGACCCTCATGGTCAGGTTGATCGTGCTCCTGCATGGTCAATAACCCCTCGGAAGTTGGTTTAGCGATTGCTAAGGTGCGACGTCTCGCACGTCGTAGTCGGATCGTCAAGGTCAACTCCCATAGAAAAAAATAGCTATCTCATCGAAACATCGGGACTCCCCCACCTCCATCAAGTGGTATCATATTTCCAAGTTACTCGGTGAGGTTTTATAGTTTTTCGTAGTTTAGATCGAGTTTGTTCTTCATACCTACAGTCCACGCAAAAGCCAAAAAATTTAGGGTTAGTTCATCATATCCAAACCAATCTGAGCCTTTGCATAATCTTTTTAGGGTTTTGCTTTGTTGAATTTGCGGTTGCATCATCGTGTCTAGTTGCTGGTCTTAGCGTCTAGTCCTTTAGAGTTTCGAGTTCTGTCACAGTTTGTCATGCCACCGCCACACCATCTTCGTCACTGCTGCCATATACTAGCACCGCTGCCATATCCCAGCACCTCTACCATATACCACCACCGCTGCCATATCCCGCCAATGCTGCCATATACCACCACCGCTGCCATATCATACCACCGCTACCATATACCACCTCCGCTGCCATATCCCACCAACACTTCCATATACCACCACCGCTGCCATATCCTGCCACCATATATCTACCACCAATCCGAGTTCTTTTCATATTAGGTTTGTTTTCGAGATCCATCTATTTTCCGATTTTTGTTTCCTTGCCTGAGTAGGTTTCGAAAAAAAAGTCTGGAGACCCCCGAGCAGTTTTTAGGCCAAAATTTTGGGAGGCGAAAATATTTTTTCCCTATCATGCTTTTAGGCTTTTCTGAGTCGTTTGAGACACTCGCCATCATAGTGATTTTTTCTCGCACTTTTTCATTGTCGCTGCCCTGATTTCCCAAAAAAATTGTGCCTATCTTGTCAATTTGACTTGGGAAGAGTTTTGAGACACTCGCCATTATAGTGATTTTTCACAAACAAAATAGGAGCGAAAAAAAATTCCAGAGTGGGCTTTTCCCTTGTTTCTGTGCCGCGCCGTGATTTTGTTAGTGTTCTAGGCTCGCGTCTGTATTATGGTCTAACCTAGGATCAGCATAGTACCGTCATTGAGCATTTATTCAACTTTGCGTCCCTGAATTAATTATTGCTGACCCTTTTTGCTACCATATTATAAGCCTTCCCAGCTCCACATACATCTACGTCGTGCGTTTGATTCTCCCTGCTAATTGCTCTATCCAAGCTTTGAGAGTTTTGACTACAACGGTTGCCAATCACCATCTGCGGCCTGGTAATTACTAGTAAGAATTTGAGATTTGCTTGACGGATTTGTGACACACTGCCATTTTCTAGTAGTTAGTAGGATCATATTCTTGTGTGTTTCTATTACTGCTAACCATCGCAGGACCACAAGCCTGTGAGATTGACTGGGAGAACATGACGAAGGAGCTTCATGATAAATTTCAGCAAATGTTGAGTCAACAGGTGGAAGACGTCATGGCCATATTCGGAAAGGCACTTGAGAGGATTGATGACGTTGAGAAGACAATTGACACCAAGTTGGACGCAAAGTTCGATGAAGTACTCGCGCGTCTTCCACAACCACCGCCCGCCACACCAGTCGCACCTCTACATCAACAACAACAACAACAACATCGCCTTCCAAATCAAGTGGGACAAGCATTGCGCGTTCCCCTTGAGCCTGGTCAAAATTTTGGTGCCGCTGTACCTACTGCTGATGCTTCTGTAGCTCCTGCTGCTATTGGAGAGGTGGAGGACCATTACGAGGATGAGGTTGATCAAAATAAGAACAACGTGCAACCACCAGCACCACCACCACCAGGTAGTCCTCATGCATAACATCGCAACGGTAGGACTGCACCACCACCTAAGGTACGAGATCACGACCATCTTCCTAAACTAAAATTGAATATTCCACCGTCTGAGGGTAGATATGTTCCTGATATATATCTTACTTGGGAGTTAGAAACTGAACAACGTTTTACATGTTTACAATATCCTGAGGAGAGACATGTTCCTGCTGCTATTCGTGCTTTCACTAGCTTTGCATGTGTTTGGTGGTCTAAACATTGTAGATTATATCCTATTCTAGCTACTTGGGATGCTTTGAAAACTGATATGCGTACTCGTTGGGTTCCACCATATTATCAACGTGAATTACTTCAAAAATTACAGTGTTTAAGACAAGGAAACAATTCTGTAGAAGAATATTATCAGGACTTACAAACTGGAATGATTAGATTTTGTATCGTTGAGGATAATGAATCTATGCTTGCATGTTTTATGGGTGGATTAAATAAAGAGATTTAGACCATTCTAGAGTATAAGGAGTATAATAATATCACTCGTTTATTCCATCTTGCTTGCAAAGATGAACGTGAAGTGCAGGATGGACAGGCATTGGCATGAACTAACTTTTCTGCAGGTCGACCTTCATCATGGACACCGCGTGCATCCTCTACTCCCACACGTCCTACTGCAGCACCACTGACTTCAGCCGCCAATTCCAACCAAGATACGATAAAATAGGCACCACCACCACCATCTGCCAGGAGTACACCTTCCAGTTTCGCACAGAGCTCTTCTTCATCAATGGCATCCATAGGGCAAACACATGATATTATTTATCGTTGTTGCAAGGGTGCAGGTCATTATGTGAGAGAATGCCCATCTAAGTGTGTGATGATTTCTACTGAGGATGGTGGGTATGAGTCCGCTAGTGACTATGATGAGGAGACTTTGGCTCTTATTACATGTGAAGTAAACGGTGGAGATGATTGTGATCATGAGACGTGATGCATGGCTCCTGAAGACGCTGAAGGTTATGAATGTTTAGTTGCTCAACGTGTTTTGAGTGTGCCCACACAAGCTGAGGAAAATCAGAGGCATAATTTGTTCCATACAAAGGGAGTTGTGAAGGAACGTTCTGTTCGTGTCATCATAGATGGAGGGAGTTGCAACAACTTGGCTAGCATGGAGATGGTGGAGAAGCTATCCCTCACCACAAGACCACATCCACATCCTTACTACATCCAATGGTTCAACATCAATAGCAAGGTTAAGGTAACATGTACTATTCGTGTGCATTTTAGTATCTCTACATATGCTGATTATGTTGACTGTGATGTGGTACCTATGCAAGCATGTTCCATGGTAGAAACAATCAGTACACTCTTGTTCATAAGGATAAAAATATTACTTTGCTTCCTATGACTCTTGATTCCATTTTGAAAGATGATATTAATAGAGCTAATAAAGCAAAAGAGGAGAGAAATAAGAGTGAAAATCAGATTGTGACAAAAGAATTTGAGGAACAAATGAAGCCTAATAATAAACCATCCAGTGTTGCTTCTGAAATTACATTGAAAAGTGCATGCTTACTTGCCACCAAATCTGATATTGATGATCTAGATTTCAGCAAATCTGTTTGCTATGCTTTTGTGTGCAAAGAGGAATTATTTTCTTTCGAGGATGTACCTTCCTCTTTGCCTCCTGCTGTCACTAACATTTTCCAGGAGTTCACTGACGTCTTTCCACAAGACGTGCCACCGAGATTACCACCTATTTGAGGGATTGAGCATCAGATTGACTTAATTCCTGGTGCCTCGCTGCCAACCCGTGTGCCATACTGTACCAATCCAGAGGAGACGAAGGAGATTATGCGCCAAGTACTAGAGCTGCTCGACAAACGTTATATACATGAATCTCTTAGTCCTTGTGTTGTTCCTATTATACTAGTGCCAAAAAAGGATGGTATGTTGCGTATGTGTGTTGATTGTAGAGGCATTAATTATATCACTATTCGTTATCGTCATCCTTGTAGCGACCAGACCTCAAATGGTCCAATCTCTGTGCTCCGGTGTCATCCCTGGATCAGTAATGCTGACACCACACAGTACTTGAAGGATTTATAACAGAGTAGCAATCACACACTTATACATTGAGTGTCTCAAAAGAGAACTTATTACGATAAATATGGCTTAAGGCCATCTAATAACGATAACAGCAGAAGGCTTGGAAGATAAGTGAGTACATCAACTCCAACGGCATCACTGAGTATAGAACCACGACCTAAAAACTCCTTAATCGTCGTCTGGAAAGTCTGCAACATTAACGTTGCAGCCCGAAATGGGTCAGCACATGGAATATGCTAGCAAAGTAACACATAGAGAGTAATGGAATGAAATAGGCTATTCTATATGCATATTTGGCCGGTGGAAAGCTCTATGGTTACAGTTTTGCATAAAGCCAATTTTTCCCTACTACAAAGGAATAAATTGTATTTAACTATCATGGTAGTCGTTAAACATTGAGAATGGTTAACAGCATTCTCTATCCCAATTAAGCATCATCATTAAACAAAACTCAGCAAAATTAATTTTAGAGTAACATGTTGAGATTCACATGATAATCCAGGTACTAGATACTCAAGATGTCCATAACCGGGGACACGGCTAATCATGATTAGTTTATACACTCTACAGAGGTTTGGGCACTTTTCCCCACAAGACTTGATCGCCTCCGTTTGGTTTCTCGCACTACATGGTGTTTGAGAAGACGAATGACCGAGACATAGTATTTCAGAAGCGCTAGCACCTTACGATCGGGTAGACCGTTACACCTACTTTCCCGTACATTTGCTAGTCTACCGAAGTGTACCACTATAAGAGTTCGCACAACTTAATCAACTATGCTAGAGCCCATAATAGCTTGTGGCTGCACACGGAAGTTTCTAGCATGAATAATCTCATGATCCCTTTGAGCCTGGGTGGCGGTCCATAAAAAAACAGGCAATCTTGGAATACCCAGGTACCTCAATCCACCCATATGTGTGTTTAAGTTGCCACCTTAAATAAACCATTAATTAACAATCTCACATCTGTCATGGATACACTCACCCAATCCACGTCTACTAGCATAGCATGGCATAATAAGCAAACGTAGAAGTAACTCCCAAAGGTTTGATAATAAACAGGTAATAGGTACTACCTCAACTACTTCCCAAACCCAGAATTTAATTAGATCCTAATCATGCAATGTGTGAGGATTGATCTAATGCAATAAAACTGGGTAGTGGGAAAGCATGATCAAAGTGTTACTTGCCTTGCTGATGATCCAGGAAACCTAGCGGTTCGAAGTAGCAAGCGGCGCACTCTGGGTACTCTATCTCAAACAAACAAGCATACAATAAGTACTCAATTAATGCACAGGTAAAACTCAAATAAGAGATCAAACCAGAAAGTTCAACTTAAGAACTCTGGTTGGCAAAAACTGTCAAATCAAACGAAGCAACGAAAGATAAACGATAAAAGAAACAGGCTTCATTTATTATTCTGGATCTAAGGCAATTTTTACAGTGTCAAAAACTTGTTTAAGTTGGTTAATCGGAAAGAGGGTTTCAAGACGAAACTCCAGGCACTTGAATCGCCTGATTTCGATAAACGAGCGAAAAGTTAGACTAAAACGAAAATCGGATCAGAAATCGCGATCAGAAAAATCGTGGATTTAATCCGAGAAAAGAAAAACGACGAACGTTCGCTAGAACGAACCAACGGACGAACGCTCGCTATTTAAATAAACTGGAAAACCTATTTATTTAAAAAAAAACCGAAACTAAAAAAACGAGCAAAACCGTCGGAAAACCGAACGGTTTTTTCAGGAAAAACCGGCAACTAAAAAATACTACCTCCGGCAACTCTGACGACGGATCCGGCGAGCGGCGGTCGGCGGCAGCGTGGGGCGGCGAGGCGGCGCAGCGCGGCGGCGGGGGCGGCGCAACGCGGCGGCGGCGGCGCTAAGGCGGCGGGGGCTGGGGCGCTAGGGTTTGGGAGGCCCCGGGCGGGGCTCCCCGGTTTATAAAGCCTGGACGGGCCTAGTGTCCGGGTCGGACACGACCCGTAGGTCGGTTGCGTTTTTTTTAAAATTACGCTTAGAAAAAAAACAAAAGGAATACTAAACGGACTCCAAATGTCCCGAAATAAATTTTTCCCGGCTTCTAAAATCAAGCCGCACAAGATGAACATTTATTTGGGGCCTAAATGCAATTTTGAAAAACGCGCATTTTTCCTAAATTCAAATAAAATAACAAATAAAACCAAAATGAATCTTATTTGGTTTTTTTATTAAATCCTCAATATTTCTTTATTTTGGGAAAGTCATTTTATTCCCTCTCTCATATTTTTGTAATAGAAATAATTGAAGATAAAATAAATAAAATCAAATGATCCTATTTTCAAAATTTGAGACAACTCAAATATGAAAATAACGAAATCCCCAACTCTCTCCGAGGGTCCTTGAGTTGCGTGAAATTTCTAGGATCAACCAAAATGCAATAAATATGATATGCAATGATGATCTAGTGTATAACATTCCAAATTGAAAATTTGGGATGTCACAAACCTACCCCCCTTAAGATGAATCTCGCCCTCGAGATTCGGGTTGGCTAGAAAATAGGTGAGGGTGGTCTTTCAGCAATTCTTCCTCTCGTTCCTAGGTGGCTGCATCCTCCGTGTGGTGGCTCCACTGAACCTTGCAAAACTTGATAACCTTGCTGCGGGCGACTCCACTGGCATACTCTAGAATATTTTCTGGTTTCTCCTCATAGGTCAAATCACTATCCAACTGAATTGCTTCCAGTGGTACCGTATCTCTCAGCGGTATGTCAGCCATATCTGCGTGGCACTTCTTCAACTGGGATACGTGGAACACGTCGTGAACTCCCGACAATCCTTCGGGCAATTCCAACTTGTAGGCTACTTCTCCCATACGCTCCAAAACTTTGTATGGGCCTACAAAACGTGGCGCTGATTTTCCCTTAACTCCAAAGCGCTTAACTCCTTGAAGTGGTGATACTCGAAGATAAACTCGGTCTCTGACTTCGTAAACTATCTCCTTGCATTTAGAATCTGCATAACTCTTCTGCCTGGATTGAGCTACCTTCAGCCTGTCGTGAATTAATTTTACTTTCTGTTCAGATTCCTTTATCAGATCCGGTCCAAACAACTGGCGATCTCCAACTTCATCCCAGGACAATGAGGTCCTGCACCTCCTTCCGTACAAGGCTTCGAGAGGGGCCATCTTCAAACTGGATTGATAGCTGTTGTTGTAAGAGAACTCTGCATACGGCAAATTCTCGTCCCAACTAGATCCGTAATCTAGTGCACAAGCTCTTAGCATATCCTCCAAAATCTGATTGACTCTCTCAATCTGTCCATCTGTCTGCGGGTGGAAAGCTGTGTTGAACTCCAGTCTGGTTCCCAAAGTTTCATGCAACCGATTCCAGAACTTTGAGGTAATCTGGGTTCCTCTATCTGATACTATGCTCCTTGGAACTCCATACAGACAAACGATTCTGGTCATGTATATCTTTGCCAACTTTGCACTGGTATAGGTAGTCTTCACTGGAATGAAATGAGCTACCTTTGTCAAACGATCGACTACAACCCATATCGAGTCATAGCCTGAACATGTTCTAGGA
This sequence comes from Triticum urartu, assembly GCF_003073215.2. Classification (NCBI taxonomy): domain Eukaryota; kingdom Viridiplantae; phylum Streptophyta; class Magnoliopsida; order Poales; family Poaceae; genus Triticum; species Triticum urartu. Next base: position 410,865,575 of record NC_053025.1, read on the forward strand.
AATCCTGTAATAAAATACATGCCTAACTTATCCCACTTCCATTCGGGTATCGGCAATGGCTGTAGCAATCCGGCTGGATTCTGATGCTCTACCTTTACTCTCTGACATACGTCACAAACTGCTACATATTCTGCAATATCCTTCTTCATTCCGGTCCACCAGAAAATATCCTTCAAATCCAAATACATCTTGGTATTTTCTGGGTGAATCGAATATGGTGAACCATGGGCCTCTTGTAAAATTAACTTCCTGATCTCCGGATCATTTGGCACATAAACACGGTCTTCAAACCATAAGGTATCGTGCTCATCCTCATGAAATCCCTTAGCTTTTCCTTTGCTCATTTTCTCCTTTATCTCAGCAATCTCCTTATCAGTCTTTTGGGCTTCTCCTTTATCTCAGCAATCTCCAATGCTGCTACATAGCCTCTCGGAACTATTTCCAAACAAAGCTCTCGAATATTTTCGGCTGACTCCCTTGGTAAATCTCCCGTCATTAAGGTGTTGACGTGGCTCTTACGGCTCAACCGTCAGCCACTACATTAGCCTTTCCGAGGTGATAATGCAATTTCATATCATAATCCTTGATGAGCTCCAACCATCTCCTTTGTCTGAGATTCAACTCCTTCTGTGTGAATATATACTTCAAACTCTTATGATATGTGTACACCTCGCAATGGTTTCCAATCAGAAAATGTCTCCAAGTCTTCAGTGCATGCACTACGACTGCTAACTCCAAATCATGCGTAGCATAATTCAACTCATGGGGCTTAAGCTGTCGTGAGGCATATGAAACAACTCTTCCTTCCTGCATAAGCACTGCTCCAAGTCCTCGACATGAAGCGTCACAATACACCTCATAATCCTTGGTCTGGTCTGGCAAAATCAACACTGGTGAGGTAACCAAATGTTTCTTCAACTCCTGGAAACTAGCCTCACATTCCTCAGTCCATTTGAACTTGGTATCCTTCTTCAACAACTCCGTCATAGGCTTCGCAATCTTTGAGAAATTCTCAATAAACCTCCGGTAGTATCCTGCGAGTGCAAGAAAACTCTGGATCTCTCCAACTATTGTTGGTGCTTCCCACTTGGTCACAGTATCAACTTTAGTAGGATCTACTGCTATACCTTCTCCGGATATAACGTGTCCGAGAAATCCAACTTCTTTCAACCAAAACTCACATTTTCTAAATTTGGCATATAATTGATGTTCTCTGAGCTTTCCAAGAACCAAACGCAAATGCTCCTGATGCTCCTCTTCATTTTTCGAGTAAACCAGGATATCATCAATGAACACTACGACGAACTTATCCAAGAACTCCATAAACACTTTGTTTATCATGTTCATAAAATATGCAGGTGCGTTAGTCAGACCAAATGACATAACGGTATACTCGTACAGCCCATACCTGGTGGTAAAAGCCGTCTTGGGTATATCCTGTTTTCGAATCTTCAACTGGTGGTATCCTGATCGCAGATCAATCTGGGAAAACAACTTAGCTCCTTGCAATCGATCAAATAGATCATTGATCATCGATAGTGGGTACTTGTTCTTGATGGTTACTTCATTCAATCCTCGATAATCAACAACCATCCTTAATGATCCATCCTTCTTCTCCACTAGAAGTACTGGCGATCACCAAGGCGATGAACTTGGGCGAATGTATCCTTTATCCAGTAACTCCTTAATTTGCGTCTTAATTTCCACCAAATCCTTTGCAGTCATCCTATATGGTCTCTTTGATATTGGCCCGGTGCCTGGCAAAAGCTCAATCAAAAACACAATATCTCTATCCGGTGGCATGCCTGGCAATTCCTCTAGAAATACATGAGGGAAATCCTTCACTACTGGTACTTCCTCCTGCACAACTCCTGTTAAACAATTGACTTAAATCCTCTTCGGCACATGTTGGGATACATACTTGATCGTTCTCCCTTCTGGGGCGGTAAGCAAGATTGACTTACTGGCGCAATCGATGTTTCCTCCATACATCGACAACCAATCCATACCCAGAATTACATCCAAACCTTGTGATTCCAATATTATCAAATCTGAGGGGAACACATGCCTACCTATACTTAATGGCACTTGAAAACATCCTTGGCTGGCCATATATTCCGCTCCTGGTGAGCTTACTAACATAGGTGTTCTAAGTACTTTGGTGGGCAGGTTATACTTATCCACAAATCCCCTTGATATGTATGAATGCGATGCACCAGTATCGAAAAGAACAAGTGCAGTAAATGACTTAACCAAAAACTTACCGATTACTGCATCCGGCTGCTCTTCAACCTCCTCCATGTTAACGTGGTTCACCTGTCCCCTATTGAAAGGGTTCGGCTTCTTCGCAGAGCTTCCATTGCCATTTCCATTCTGTGATTCCGGACATTCATTGGCATAATGTCCGGTCTTCTGGCACTTAAAGCAAGCAACTTGGCTCAGGTCTCTCTTGGCTGGGGTCGATGGGTTGGTGCGGTTCTGGCCGTTGCTTCCTCCATTACCATTACCATTCTTGGTGCCATTGTGATTGTCCGAGCTACCTCCTCCTTGGGTATGCTGAAAATGTCCTCCTGGTATAGGGGTAAAACGTGGCTTCTGTTGAGCTCCTGAAGTGTGCTTCCCTTATCCATACTTCCTCTTGTGGTTCTCAATCTGCTGCTGCTTCCCTTCAATCATGAGGGCACGATCTACCAACTCCTGGTAGTTGTTGAAAGTGTCTACCATCAACTGCATGCTCAACTCATCATTCAGTCCTTCCATAAACTTCTCCTGCTTTGCTGCATCAGTAGCAACATCATCTGGGGCATAACGTGCTAGCTTACTAAAATCCTCTACATACTGGCCAACTATCCGTCCTCCTTGGCGCAAGTTGCGAAACTCTCGCTTTTTCATGGCCATAGCTCCTGCTGAAACATGGGCAGTTCGAAAAGCCTGCTGAAACTGGTCCCACGTGACAGTGTCGACAGGGAAAGTGGCTGTGAAATTCTCCCACCATGATGCCGCTGGTCCTTCAAGCTGATGTGAGGCAAACTTCAACTTCTCCGCATCTGTGCATCTTGATGTGGTCAACTCTCTAGCTGTCTTGCAGAGCCAATCATCTGCTGCTATTGGCTCGGTGCTACTGGAAAACACCGGCGGATTCAGCCTAAGAAAACAGGCTAAGTGGTCAACAGGTGGTGGTGGTGGTGGGTTGTTGTTGTTGTTCCCTTGATTCTGATTCTGGACTGGCAACTGCATCAATGTGTTCTATTGCTGGATCAACTGGGTGAGCTCTGGTGGGAAGGTAAATCCGGGGTCACGTCTCGGAGGCATTTGAGGTTTTAGAAAAGATGAGATTTAAGAATAGAGGGGGGTCTAAAGAGAAAACACTACCCATATGCACATGAGGCAAAAGCAAACAATTCACTTCATTCAATCAATCAAACAAGGGCATACAATCGATCTAATCTATTGCAAAAGTGCTCGAACTACTATATTTACATGGTGGACTACTACTACTTATGAGGTGGTCTACTAGAAATATTCTTCGGTTGCAGACTCCAAGATATCTGCTCCAGCTTCATCAACATAGTCATCATCGCTATCATCTGGATCCGAGTCGGTGTCGTCGATGATGATGTAGTCTTCCGGGCGAATCTCCTTGGGTTCTTCGTCTTCTTCTACTGGTGTAGGGCCTCCCATAAATATTCCAATCTTCATTGTTAGGTCGTCATTATTATCCACTAATACTTCAATTTCCTCTTCATAATCTTCACGAGTATCCTTGAGTTCTTCCTCTAGTTCCTTGATTCTTGTCTTTGCCTTCTTAAGATCTATCATGTCGGCGCACATCTGGTTCTCCTGACATTGAATGTGCTGGATAAAAGCTGCAATTGATCTATCCTTCCTGGTGCTGATCATCTCCCAGTGCTCATCTCGGCGCCCACAAATCTGGTAGATAGTATCCTTGAGATCATTACGGTAGACTTCTCCAATGCGTCCAATGGCGATGTGAGCTGCCATGCTCATTCCTAGACTCCAAGTTGGTGCATCAAAAGAAAACTCTATGGGCTCAGTGACTGGCATGAACATCCTTCCTGGAACTTGAACTTGAATCATCCAGCGCTCTTCTTCAGGTAAAGTGGCGTTGTAGGTTCCGGTGAAGCTTGGTACTCCTATGTTCAGATATCTAGTGACTTCCTTCAAATGACGTCCAAAGGGTGTATCTTCATCCGGTTGAGTGAACCTATTCCTTGCATCCGCCATCCTAAAAGAGTAGAAAAGATGAGAAGACAGAAAGAGTAGAGAGTGAGTAGTGATCTAGGTCTTTAGCTTAGTGGCGTGTCCTATAGTCAGCGTGTGCTCTGATACCATCTTGTAGAGACCAGACCTCAAACGGTCCAATCTTTGTGCTCCGGTGTCATCCCTGGATCAGTAATGCTGACACGACACAGTACTTGAAGGATTTATAACAGAGTAGCAATCACACACTTATTACATCGAGTGTCTCAAAACAAAACTTATTACAATAAATATGGCTTAAGGCCATATAATAACGATAACAACGGAAGGCTTGGAAGATAAGTGAGTCCATCAACTCCAACGGCAACACTGAGTATAGAACCACGACCTAAAAACTCCTTAATCGTCGTCTGAAAAGTCTGCAACATTAACATTGCAGCCCGAAACGGGTCAGCACATGGAATATGCTGGCAAAGTAACACATAGAGAGTAATGGAATGAAACAGGCTATTCTATATGCATATTTGGCTGGTGGAAAGCTCTATGGTTACGGTTTTGCGTAAAGCCAATTTTTCCATACTGCAAAGAAATAAATTTTATTTAACTATCATAGTAGTTGTTAAACATTGAGAATGGTTGACAGCATTCTCAATCCCAATTAAGCATCATCATTAAACAAAACCCAGCCAAATTAATTTTAGAGTAACATGTTGAGATTCACATGATAATCCAGGTACTAGATACTCAAGATGTCCATAACCGGGGACACGGCTAATCATGATTAGTTTATACACTCTACAGAGGTTTGGGCACTTTTCCCCACAAGACTTGATCGCCTCCGTTTGGTTTCTCGCACTACATGGTGTTTGAGAAGACGGATGACCGAGACATAGTATTTCAGAAGCGCTAGCACCTTACGATCGGTTAGACCGTTACACCTACTTTCCCCTACATCTGCTAGTCTACCACTGTAAGAGTTCGCACAACTTAATCAACTATGCTAGAGCCCATAATAGCTTGTGGCTACATACGGAAGTTTCTAGCATGAATAATCTCATGATCCCTTTGAGCCTGGGTGGCGGTCCATAAAAAAAATAGGCAATCCTGGAATACCCAGGTACCTCAATCCACCCAGATGTGTGTTTAGGTTGCCACCTTAAGTAAACCATTAATTAAGAATCTCACATCTGTCATGGATACACTCACCCAATCCACGTCTACTAGCATAGCATGGCATAATAAGCCAACGTAGAAGTAACTCCCAAAGGTTTGATAATAAACAGGTAATAGGTACTACCTCAACTACTTCCCAAACCCACAATTTAATTAGATCCTAATCATGCAATGTGTGAGGATTGATCTAATGCAATAAAACTGGGTAGTGGGAAAGCATGATCAAAGTGTTACTTGCCTTGCTGATGATCCGGGAAACCTAGCGATTCGAAGTAGCAAGCGGCGCACTCCGGGTACTCGATCACAAACAAACAAGCATACAATAAGTACTCAACTAATGCACAGGTAAAACTCAAATAAGAGATCAAACCAGAAAGTTCAACTTAAGAACTCTGGTTGGCAAAAAGAGTCAAATCGAACGAAGCAACGAAAGACAAACGGCAAAAGAAACAGGCTTCGTTTACTATGATGAATCTAAAGCAATTTTTACAGTGTCAAAAACTTGTTTAAGTTGGTTAATCGGAAAGAGGGTTTCGAGACGAAACTCCAGGCGCTTGAATTGCCTGATTCCAATAAACGAGTGAAAAGTTAGACTAAAACAAAAATCGGATCAAATGTATGAGTTAATCCGAGAAAAGAAAAACGACGAACATTCGCTAGAACGAACGAATGGATGAACGCTCGCTATTTAAATAAACCAGAAAACCGATTTATTTAAAAAAACCGAAACTAAAATAATGAGCAAAACCGTCGGAAAACCGAACGGTTTTTTCGGGAAACACCGGCGACTAAAAAAACTACCTCCGGCAACTCCAGCGACGGATCCGGCGGGCGGCGGCGGTGCTCCGGCGACGGCGGTCGGTGGCGGCGGTCGGCGGCGGCGTGGGGCGGCGGGGAGGATATATCCTGACGCAAATGTAACCAAACCAGATCCCAGGTGCAAACACAACATATTTTCTACCCTTATCTCCAACAAGCTTATATTTAGCATTCATACGCTCAATGTTTTCCTTAGTTAACTCATACATTTTTAAAATCAATTCAGCACATTGTTTAGCATCAAAATTAACCTTCTCCGAAGATGGAAGAGGCAAAAAATCAATAGATGCACGAGGTAGGAAACCATACACAATTTCAAAAGGGCACATCTTAGTAGTAGAATGCAATGAATGATTATAAGAAAATTCAATATGAGGCAAGAATTCTTCCCACATTTTCTTATTATTCTTCAAAACAGCCCTAAGCATAGTAGACAATGTTCTATTGACTACTTCAATTTGTCCATCAGTTTGGGGTGACAAGTAGTACTAAAAAGCAATTTAGTCCCCAACTTAGCCCATAAACATCTCCAGAAGTTGCTAAGAAATTTAGTATCACGATCTGAAACAATAGTGTTTGGCACACCATGCAAGCGAATAATTTCACGAAAGACAAAATCAACAACATTAACAACATCATCGCTTTTATGACATGGTATAAAGTGTGTCATTTTAGAGAATCTATCCACAACAACAAATATGCTATCCCTCCTCTTCTTTGTTCGAGGTAAACCTAAATAAATTCCATAGATATATCCTCCCTAGGAACACTAGGTATAGGCAAAGGCATATATAACCCATGAGGATTGAGTCATGAGTTAACTTTTTGACATGTAGTGCAGCGAGCAACAAAACGGTCAACATCCAGTCTCATCTTTGTCCAAAAGAAATGTGTAGCAAGTTGATGTAGGGTGGAATCCTAGATGGCCGATCTTTCACAAAAGGAGCGGATCCTGCAATGAACATGAAGAACACAAGGGAACCACTAAAACCCACAAGAATGATCACACATATGCTAGATACTCAAACACATAAGATATACATGATCCAAAGTCAACACGGGATGATACATAAGGTAACCGGTCTTCTGCAAAGGAGGTCTTGATGGGGCCACCCAAAAGGGGGTCTTGAATCCAAGTGGATCTTCTCCGTAGAGGGGTCGCGGTCTCTCTCAAGGAGTAGATCCGTATAGATGAGCGAGGCTCTATCTCTCAAATGAGCTATCACAATGCTAACCCTAGAAAAGAGGAGGAGGAGGTCTATATATATAGTCTTAGAGGTCGAAGGGGTACTTGGGCTTCGGCCCATCATGAAATCAGCACACAGGCGTGGACGTCTGGAAGTTACCGGTCGTCCGGAGGCTCGCGAGGGTCCGGACGTCCGGTGCTCATCGGGCGTGCATAGATTCGGCTCGGATGTGCTTTGGCCGGACGTCCGGTCGGGGTCGGATGTCTGGGGCGTCAGTCGTCCGGTGGTATTTGCAAATCCGGTGTTTTGGCTCGGGTGTGGTAGCGCCGGTCATCCGGAGGGGGTCGGTCGTCCAATGCCTGGAGTTCGTCGGACGTCCGAGGTTCGCCGGTCGTCCAGTGACTGGGAGTTTCGAGCAGTCCTTCTTATTGTCCATTGAGCTTGGTGTCCTCACTGTCTTGTTTGTTGGCTATAGCTGATCCGTGGCTTTCCTCCATGTACCTGATCACACATAGGCTTTCCGTTTGAGGTAGTAGCCCTGTCTCATGCATAGAAAGTGGTAGGTCGGAGAGGAGCTAGTTCACCTTATCTTCGATAGCCTTGGCTCGTGCTCTTTTCATTAGTCCAAGTGGTGTCATGGGAGATGTTGGTAGGTCGATGGGGATGACCTTGGGATGCTACGCATCATCTCCCCTCCCTTGGGAAATATCCGACCTCGGATCAAAATCTTCATCACCATGGTAGGGCGAGAGATCCTTGACGTTGAAGATGTCACTCGCGTTGTAGTTGTCGTGCGGGAGGTCAATCTTGTAAGCATTGTTGTTGTAGCGTGCAAGCACCTTGAAGGGTCCATCCGCTCGTGGTAGAAGTTTGGACTTGCGTTCATTGTGGAAGCGGTCCTTGTGAAGGTGTAGCCACACAAGATCTCCAATGTTGAATACCAAGGGGTGCTTGTTGACGTTGAGCATGGTCGCAAGTCGTTGTACTTGGCGCTCGATGGTGTGCCTTGTATCTTCACTCACCTTCTTGAGATGGTTCACACTTGCACTTGCGTCCATATTGATGTGCTCTTGTAGTGGTAGAGGGAGAATGTCCAATGGGGACAATGGGTTTAATCCGTAGATGACCTCGAAGGGGGACTTGCTGGTAGTTGAGTGTCTTGCGCGGTTGTAGGCGAGCTCGGCGATAGGTTGACACTCCCCCACTCCTTGATGTTCTTCTTGATTAGCACGTGAAGTAGAGCGGAGAGTGTGCGGTTGGTCACCTTCATTTGGCTGTCGGTTTGTGGATGGTAAGCCGTGGAGAAGAGTAGCTTGATTCCGAGCTTGGCGCATAAGGTTTTCCCAAAGTAACTCAAGACCTTGACGTCACGGTCCGAGACAATCGTCTTTGGCACTCCATGTAGGCGAAGTATTTCCCTACAAAAGAGATTGGCAACATGTGAAGTGTCATCTATCTTGTTGCAAGGTATGAAATGTGCCAGTTTTGAGAATCTATCCACAACAAACATGGAAACCTTTTCATTTCTAGTTCTAGGCAAACCAAGCACAAAATCCATGCTAATATCTTCCCATGGTTGATACGGAATTGGAAGAGGCATATAGAGACCATGGGATTGAGCTTTAGACTTAGCTTTGCGACATGTAGAGCCTCGGTTGGTGAAGCGGTTGACGTCGCGGAACATCTTGGGCCAATAATAGTTCTTGGAGAGCGTAGCAAAAGTCTTGTCGCGTCCAAAATGCCCCATTAGTCCTCCATGAGATTCTTGCAAAATCAACAAACGAAGAGAAGACTCAGGGATGCATAGTTTGTTGTCTCTCATAAGATAACCATCTTTGATATAATAGCGATCCGAAGAGGTATGCGTCAAACACTTGGCATAAGGAATAGCAAAAGTAAGGTCATGCGCATACATGTGTTTTATGTGCTCAAAGCCAATGACATCCAATTCAAGTTGAGTAACAAGCCTGCATATGCGGGAAAGAGCGTCCACCACAACATTTTCCTTTCCTTTAATGTACTTGATGATATAAGGAAAAGACTCAATGAATTCACTCCATTTAGCATGATGCTTGTTCAACTTAGTTTGACCCTTAAGGTATTTAAGCGTTTCGTGGTCGGTATGGATGACAAATTCATGAGGGCAAAGGTAATGTTCCCATTCACGCAAAACTCGCACTAAAGCATATAGCTCTTTGTCACAGATGGGGTAATTGAGTTGCGCTCCGGATAGTTTTTCGCTAAAGTATGCGATGGGGCGCTTAACTTGCATTAAAACACCTCCTATGCAATTACCACTAACATCGCAATGAATCTCAAAGGGTTTGTCAAAGTTGGGTAATGCAAGCACGGGAGCATGGGTAAGAAAATTCTTAAGCTCATTGAATGCGGTATCTTGGGATGGTCCCCAAACAAAAGGCACATTCTTCTTACTCAAAGCATGCAAAGGGGAAGCAATGGTGCTAAAGTACTTCACAAATCTATGATAGAAACCAGCTAAGCCAAGGAAGCTATGCACTTGTTGCATGTTGGTTGGTTGTGGCCAATTTTTAATAGCGTTGATCTTAGAGTCATCAACATGAACACCCTTAGAGCACACAACAAAACCCAAGAAAACGAGGTTATCAACGCCAAAAAGGTATTTTTCCATGTTAGCATAGAGGCGATCTTTTTGAAGAGTTTGCAAAAATGTTTGAACATGGGTGACATGTTCTTTGAGAGATTTGCCAAAAACAAGGATATCGTCGAAGTAGGCCACAACAAACTCACCAATGTAAGGGCAAAACACATAATGCATAAGACACATGAAAGTACCCGGTGCTTCAAATAAACCCATAGGCATGTCTAACCACTCATACAAACCAAACTTTGTTTTGAAAGCGGTCTTCCATTCATCACCCTCTTGTATGTGGATTTGATAGTAACCACTTTTAAGATCAATTTTTGAAAAAATAGTGGCACCGCTAAGTTCATCAAGAATATCATCAAGGCGTGGAATGGGGTACCTATAGCGAATGGTGATAGCATTGATGGGTCTACAACCGGAACACATGCGAAAGCTGCCATCTCTTTTTGGCACAAGAATGACCGGAACGGCAAAAGGACTCAAAGTTTCATGCACATGTCCATGGTCTATGAGATGTTTTACTTGCCTTTGTATTTCTTTGGTTTCTTCAGGGTTGACGCGGTAGGGGGCCTTGTTAGGAAGGGAAGCTCTGGGGATGAGGTCGATTCGATGCTCAATGCCTCATAGTGGAGGTAGACCTGCAGGTAGCTCATCGGGGAAAACATCTTGGAATTCCTGCAAAAGAGAAGACAACACTATAGGTAGAATGTGAGAGGTGTTAGCTTTTAGTGCCTCGTTCTTGCACAAAAGGACATAGTGCAGGACACTTTATGGGTTCTCACACACTTCTCTTATCTCACTTTTGGTGGCAAAGAGAAATAAGTTATTCTTTTCGCTCATCGTGGAGGCACTCGATTTGGGCTTGTGGCGCTCAATCTCATTTTTGTGGTTCCCTCTCTCACTATTCTCTCCACAATGGGTGGCTTGCTTGTCGGCGATCACTTGGCTTGGAGACATAGGGCGAAGTACGTACTCCTTTCCTTTCATCTTGAAGATATAGTGGTTCGTTCGGCTGTTGTGGATGACACCTCTATCAAATTGCCATGGTCGTCCGAGAAGAAGGTGGCAAACGGTCATTGGAACGACATCACACTCCAAACTGACTTCGTAAGCTCCGATTTTGTAGGAGACTTGACCTCTATGATCGACTTGGATAGTGCCTGAGTTGCTTAGCCATTGAACTTTGTAGGGATGTGGGTGCTTCGTCTTGGGAAATTGGAGCTTGGAGCAAAGTTCTTCACTTGCTATGTTATGACAACTCCCTCCCTCGATGATGACCTTGACGGACCTTCCATTGATGTCGGCCTTTGTATGAAAGGTATGGCATCTTTGGTCTTCTTCTTGTTGATGTTGAAGAGTCAAGACCTTGGAGACAACGAGAGCGGGGCTTGAATCTTCGTCAGAAAAGACTTGATCCTCTTCATCGTTCACTTGCTGGTGCATGGCGACTTGCTCAAGTGTTTCCGTTTCTCCTTCACTCATGGAGTCGTATGTACCATCGTCGATGAGGATCATGGTTCGCTTGTTGGTACACTCAAAGGACTTGTGGGCTCGGCCTCCGCATGTGAAGCATTTGAAGGAACTTTTCTTGATGGTCTCATCGGTTGGGTAGAAGATGATGAAGCTCTTGGACTGAAGTTGCTTGTTGTAGGAAGATGACTTGAGGTTGTCGAAGCTTTCTTGTAAATCGACTTGTCGACGTTGCTTGTAGAAGGCTTGGTTGAAGTAGACGGTGTTGGAGTCGTTGAAGCTTGGGTGTTGGAGAAGCCCTAGGACTTGGATGAGAACTTGGCATACTTGAAGTCATCTTGCACTTGACGTTCCACTTTGGTGGCTTGATGCACTAGATCGATGAGGTTCGAGTATCATTGGAAATCACGATCTTCTTGATAGGGTGATTGAGTCCATTCAAGAAACGTGCAATAGTTTGCTCATCATCTTCCGTGACATTGGCTCGTACCATGGCAATCTTCATTTCCTTGTAGTATTCTTCTACGCTCTTTGTTCCTTGCTTGAGGAGTTGGAGTTTCTTGAAGAGGTCGCGGTTGTAGTAGGATGGCATGAAGCGTGCTCTCATGACATCCTTCATTTGCGCCGAAGTAGTGATGGGTGGTTCACCTTGCCCCTCAGCGCTCAGTGACTTGTTCCCACCAAATGAGGACATAGTCTTGGAACTCAAGGGATGCCATTGCGATCTTATTCTCTTCTTCATAGTTGTGCAAATGGAATATTTTGTTGACCTTCAATTCCCATGAAAGGTACTCTTCAAGATCATTACTTCCATTAAACTTGGGCATGGTGAACTTTAACTTGCTGCATCATTGCTCTTCATTGTGTTTGGGTCGGGGATGATGACGTCCTTGACGAGGAGGATCATGTCTCACAACTTGCTCTTGTCGTGGAGGATTTCTAATGTCTTCTTACTCATGTTGAACTTGATGTTCTTGGAGAGCTTGTGGAGGAACTTGTCGAGCTTGACGATGCACGCGAGCTCGATATATTCGTTCGTGAACTTCATCAAGGAGCGCTTCTTGATGCTCACGAGCTTGTCGGCCTCGGTTCGCTACGGCTCGACTTGAATCTCGGAGGGCTTGTTGCACCTCAAGTGCTTGAGCTTCTCGCAATTGTTGCTCTTGACATTGTGCCTCGGCATCTTGTTCATCTTGGTGTAGGCGCGCTCGCTCTTCCTCTTCGTGTTGGCATTACCGTTCCCGTGCTTGTGCAAAGGTAGCTTGGTTTTGGCGATGTCGTTATTCTTGAGAGTTGTTGTCATGTAGAGGGTTTTAGTTTTCTTGATGATCTTGGCACGTGGCACGTCAAAGAGTATTGGAAGTCAGTGTACTTGAGCCGGAGATGGTGTAGTCGAAGTATCGACTTGAGCGGCTCCGTCTTGATGAGGACGAAGTGGAAGAAGAGTGGTTGAGCAACCAAGCACGAATCTCGTACATTCTTGTGTCATTCTCTTGCTTGTGGTCATCGAGCTTGTGGTAAAAATAGGTGTTTCTTGGAGAGTCGCAAGCCGGTGCCGAGGTTGTCGATGCGTTCACTCATTGCTTGTTGCTCTTGATGCAAAGCACGTTGTGCACCAAAAAGGTGACTCTTTGTGACATAGGAGGTCGTGTCGTCGTCTTGTTCGATGTAGAGTGTGTTGGTAGAAGTACTTGGCCTATCCATCATTCCAAACAAATATGTGAGTGGGAGAAGGAGGAGAACTTATACCAAATGTACCTTGACCGATGTTGAAGATGGATCAATGATCACTCAATGTGGAACAAGGAAATAGCACAACTGGTACCAATTTTTGTCGGTTCTCACACCTACACAAGTAAAAGCTTATGGTGGAGCTTGGTTAGGATGGTGGCATAAAATTTTATGCAATTGTTATTGACCTTCAATTATGTTGGAAAAGATTCGCAAATTTGCAATGCAACAAGTAGACCAATAGAAAAATATGGTACACGGAAACACATACGCAAAGAGATAAATAGGGTCGTGCAACCAAGGGTGAGCCAAAATGTGGAGTCCATGAAAATGCGCTTGTTGCACAACACTAGAGAGACTCTAGCACGATTGCACAATAGGCGGATACGAAGACTTGTGCACAACCAACTAAGCAAAAATGGAATGATTTCTCTCCGAAGTATGCTCTATGTATGGTGTTTCGATGATATGATCCAAGATGCTCTAGTATGACAATCTTAATGTTGTATGATGCTATGGTTCTTTCTTAAAAGCTTTTTTGCTTATCTTTCCCTTTTGCTTAAAAGCTTGTTTGGCTCTTTGTCTTTTGAGCTATTTTTTCATGCAATGCTTCACGAACCAAGATAGCAATTGTGTATGCGGTGACAACTTTGTGACACAAGAGATGATACCAACATATGAACCAATGATATGTATGGGAAGTATGATCACTAATGTGCAAAAATCACATTGCCGGCAATATTCAAAGGCTAGTCTCGATGGGTAAGCGGAGCAAAAAGTAAGGCTATGATGGCTATCAATGTAATGGCAAGAATGATGTATCATGATACCAAAGATGATGTTACCGTTCGATGTTGGTTGTTTGTAAGCAAGAACGGATGATGGTGTCAAAATGGTGAAGTGGTTGTTGTCGATGATGCGTTTGTGGCGAAGATGAGCGTCGGTGATGTTGATGTCGAACCATACCTAAATAGCCGAAACACAATAGGACACGGAACCGCAACTCAAATTCTCAAAGCACAATGTGGCAAAAACGTATCGGAGTGTGAAACGAGTAAGCAATGGTGGTTGCGGAAAAGTGGTGGTGGTATTGGGATGCGTATGCGGAAGTGGGGCGGTGGAAAAATTTTGGGGGGGGATTTAGTTTTGTCAGGGTTCTACAGACGTCCGGGGGTTTACGGTCGTCCGGTCATTGGACGTCTAGAGGCTGTTGGACGTCCGATACTTGGGCGAAATTCGGGCATGGGATGAACAGCTAGGGTTCGTGGTGGAGTGGTCAAAATCCGTTGAATCCAGCCGATTTTGTGGATGAAAAAGGTGGAGAAGAAGGGGAAAAGCTAGATCCACTCAAGGCAAAGCAAATCCACGGATCGAATCCAACAAAATTTCATCACACCAACAAATCACGAAAAAATAAATCTGGAGGCTATTTTTGTGGGGAAATTTCAAATTAGGGACAAAATCGACAAAACAAGGCTAGAAAACACAACGGGGAGGCTCCGAAATCATGATCAACGTGGCTCTAGATACCAAGATGATGTAGGGTGGAACCCTAGATCGCCGATCTTTCACGAAAGGAGCGGATCCCGTGATGAACACGAAGAACACGAGATGAAACACGAGGGAATCACTAAAACCCACAAGAATGATCACACATATGCTAGATCCTCAAACACATAAGAGATACATGATCCAAAGTCAACAAGGGACGATACATAGGGTAACGGGCCTTCTCCAAAGGAAGTCTTGATGGGGCCACCCAAGAGGGGGTCTTGAATCCAAGGGGATCTTCTCTATAGAGGGGTCACAGTCTCTCTCAAGGAGTAGATCCGTATAGATGAGCGAGGATCTATGTCTCAAATGAGCTATCACAACGCTAACCCTAGAAAAGAGGAGGAGGAGGTCTATATATAGTCTTAGAGGTCGAAGGGGTACATGGGCTTCGGCCCAACACGAAATCAGCACACAGGCGTCGGACGTCCGGTAGTTACCGGTCGTCCGGAGGCTCGCGAGGGTCCGGTCGTCCGGTGCCCGTCTACCAAGTAATACGAAACATGCTTGCATAGGTACCACATCACAATCAACATAATCAGCATATGTAGAGATACTAAAATTCACACGAACAATACGTGTTACCTTAACCTTGCCGAAGTTGTTGAACCATTGGATGTAGTAAGGATGTGGATGTGGTCTTGTGGTGAGAGATAGCTTCTCCACCATCTCCATGCTAGACAAGTTGTTGCAGCTGCCTCCATCTATGATGAAACGAATGGAACGTTCCTTCACAACTCCCTTTGTATGGAACAAATTATGCCTCTGATTTTGCTTAGCTTGTGTAACCTGCACACTCAAAACACGTTCAATAACTAAACATTCATACCTGTCAGCATCTTCAGGAGCTATGTATTGCGTCTCATGATCATAATCATCTCCATCGTGTTCTTCACTTGTAATAAGAGCCAAAGTCTCCTCATCATAGTCACTAGCAGACTCGTACCCAGCATCCTCTGTAACAATCATCACACGCTTAGATGGTCATTGCCTCGCATAATGACCTCCACCCTCGCAACAATGAGAAATAATATCATGTGTTTGCACTGTTGATACCATGGGTGAAGAAGAACTCTGTGCAGGCCCAGAAGGTGTGCTCTTGGCAGATAGTGGTGGTTGTGCCTGCTTTCTTATATCATGGTTGGCGGTGGCAGCTGACGGAGACACCGATGCAGCAGAACGTGTGGAAGTAGAGGATGCATGCAGTGTCCATGATGAAGGTCGACCTGCAGAAAAGTTAGTTTCGCGCCAATGCCTGTGGATCCCGCACTTCACATTCAGCTTTGCAAGCAAGATGGAGTAAACGAGTGATATTATGATATTCCTTATACTCTAGAATGGTCCGAATCTCTCTGATTAATCCACCCATAAAACGTGCAAGTATAGGTTCATTCTCATCAACAATACCACATCGAATCATGCAAGTTTGTAATTCCTGATAATATTCTTCTATAGAATTTTTTCCTTGTCGTAAGCGTTGCAATTTTTCAAGTAATTCACGTTGATAATATGGTGGAACCCAACGAGTATGCATAGCAATTTTCAAAGCAGCCCGAGTAGCTGGAATAGGATATAATCTACAATGTTCGGACCACCAAACACATGCAAAACTAGTGAAAGCACAAACAGCAGCAGGAACACGTCTCTCCTTAGGATATTGTAAACATGTAAAACGTTGTTCAGTTTCTAACTCCCAAGTAAGATATATATATATATATATATATGTATATCAGGATCATATCTACCCTCAAATGGTGGAATATTCAATTTTAGTTTAGGAAGATGGTCATGAGCTCATACCTCAGGTGGTTGTGCAGCCCTACCATTGCGATGATATGCATGAGGACGACCTGGTGGCAGTGGCACTGGTGGTTGCACGTAGTTTTGATTTTGATCAACCTCATCCTCGTAATGGTCCTCCACCTCTGCAGGAGTAGCAGGAGCTACAAAAGCATCAACAGCGGCCCCAGAATTTTTACCAGGCCCAAGGGGAATGTGCAGTGCCCGTCCCACATGATTTGGATGGTGATGTTGTTGTTGTTGTTGTAGAGGTGCGTTAGGTCCAGCCGGTGGTGGTGGAAGACGTGCGAGCAATTCATTAACCTTGTTATCGAGCTTTTTTCGACCGTCTTCTCCATGCCATCTATCTTCTCCGTGGCTTCTTCAAATCTATTTAGCACATCTTGCACCTATCCACTCATCATTTTCTGAAACTTATCATGAAGCTCCTTGTTCGTCATGTTATCCCAGTCAATCTCGTCGGCTTGTGATCCTGCCATGGTTAGCAGCAATAGAAACACACAAGAATATGATCCTACAGACTACTACAAAGAGGTGGTGGTGGGTGTCACAAATCCGTCAAGCAAATCTCAAATTCTTATCTATTCTTACCGAGCAACAGGCGGTGATCGGCAACCGTTGTAGTCAAAACTCTCAAAACTTGGATAGAGCGATTACCACGGAGAGTCAAACGCACGACGTACATGTATGTGGAGCTAGGAAGGCTTATAATATGGTAGCAAAGAGGGTTAACAATAATCAATTAAGAGATGCAAAGTTGAATAAACGCTCAACGACGGTACTGTGTTGGTCCTAGGCTAGACCATACTTGAGACGCCAGCCTAGAACAGGAACAAAATCACGGCGTGGCACGTAAACAAGGGAATAGCACACTCCGGAAAAAAAATCGCATTGTTTTTTCGGTGCTCTTTTTTTTGCGCTCCTCTTTTTTTTGTGAAAAATCACTATAATGGCGAGTGTCTCAAAACTCTTCCCAGGTCAAACTGACAGGATGGGCACGAATTTTTTTTGACTATTTTTCGGAAATCAGGGCAGCGACAATGAAAAAGTGCAACAAAAAATCATTGTGATGGCACGTGGCTCAAAAGACTCAGAAAAGCCTAAAAATAGGATAGGGAAAAATATTTTCCGTCGCTGAAATTTTGGCCTAAAAACTGCCCGGGGATCTCCAGACTCTTTTTTTTTGAAACCCACTTAGGCCGGACTGTTAGACTATGAAGATACAAGATTGAAGACTTCGTCTCGTGTCCGGATGGGACTCTACTTGGCGTGGAAGGCAAGCTGGGCAATACGTATATGGATATCTCCTCCTTTGTAACCGACCTTGTGTAACCCTAACCCTCTCCGGTGTCTATATAAACTGAAGGGTTTTAGTCCGTAGGACAAGAACAATCATACCATAGGCTAGTTTCTAGGGTTTAGCCTCTCTGATCTCGTGGTAGATCTACTCTTGTACTACCCATATCATCAATATTAATCAAGCAGGACGTAGGGTTTTACCTCCATCAAGAGGGCCCGAACCTGGGTAAAACTTCGTGTCCCCTGCCTCCTGTTACCATTCGGCCTAGACGCACAGTTTGGGACCCCCTACCCGAGATCCGCCGGTTTTGACACCGACATTGGTGCTTTCATTGAGAGTTCCTCTGTGTCGTCGCCGTTAGGCTTGATAGCTCCTACTATCATCGATAGCGATGCGGTCCAGGGTGAGACTTTTCTCCCCGGACAGATCTTCGTATTCGGTGGCTTTGCACTGGGGCTAATTCGCTTGGCCATCTAGAGCAGATTGAAAGCTACGCCCCTAGCCATCAGGTTGGATTTGGAAGTTTGAACTATACGGCCGACATCCGCGGAGACTTGATCTTCGACGGATTCAAGCCACAGCCGGGCGCGCTGCACTATCGCGATGGGTATGACCTAGGTCTGCCGCCAAACAGTACCCCAGAGGCCGCGCCCGCATCAGCTCCGACCCTTAGCTCAGAGCCAACTGCGCCAATCGAGGATGGGTTGTTAGACACCGCCTCAGGGGCTGCAGTCTCAACGGCGATCGAGCCAAACACCAGCATAATCCTCTACGCAGCCCGTGACTCCAAGGTGCTGGACTCTCTTTCTGATTCTGAACCGCCCGCGCCCCTGCCAATCGAATCCGATTGGGCGCCGATCATGGAATTCACCGCCGCGGATATCTTTCAGCACTCGCCCTTCGGCGACATTCTGAATTCACTAAGATCTCTCTCTTTGTCAGGAGAGCCCTGGCCGGATTATGGCCAACAGGATTGGGATGCCGACGACGAAGAAATTCGACGCCCACCCACCACCCACTTCGTAGCCACTGTCGATGATTTAACCGACATGCTCGACTTCGACTCCGAAGACATCGACGGTATGGACGACGATGTAGGAGACGAACATGAACCAGCACCTATAGGGCACTAGAAATCCACCTCGTCATATGACATATACATGGTGGATACACCCAACGAAGGCAATGGCAACGAGATAGCGGAGGATGACCCCTCCAAGAAGCAACCCAAGCACCGACATCAGCGGCGCCGCTCTAAGTCCCGCCAAAGCAAAAGTGGTGATACCGGCACAGGAGATAATAATACTCCGGATAGTGCCAAAGACAACAACAATCCCCTCCATCAAGATTTAGAGCAGGAGGATGAAGGAGCCAGCTCTCCTAAGAGAGCGGCAGATGGAGAGGAGGAGGATGACAATTACACCCCCCTCCAAAGACGAGGCAAGCCTCGGCGACGATGAATTCGCCGTCCCAGAGGATGCCGTCAAACCAGAGTGCTTCAAGCGCCGGCTTATGGCCACGGCTAATAGCCTGAAGAAAAAGCAGCAGCAGCTTCAAGATGATCAAGATCTGGTAGTTGAGAAATGGACTGAAGTCCTCGCGGCCAAGGAATATAAACTCGAGCGCCCCTCCAAGAGTTACCCAAGGCGCAGGTTACTACCCCGACTGGAGGAAGAAGCGTATGATACGGCGGATCGGCCACCTCGTGGCCGCGATAGAGAGGCATTCCAGCCAAAAGCTGAGCCTCCACCCCAATGCCATTCAAATAAAAAGGCATGGGGAGATACGCCAGACCTGCGAGACATATTGGAGGACAAGGAAAAGCATTCAAGATCGATCTACGGATCACGAGGACGCACCATGATGAAGACATGTACCTAGGGTAGGGACACGGACCTGACCAAAGAGTCTTACCCTAGGACGCCCCTAGGAGAAGTCACCTTTTCCTCTACTCGAAGGTATCCCACTCGACGGGTTCAAGACACTCGACCAAGAAGCTATCACTCGACGGGTTCAAGACACTCGACGAAGTCACTCCGCAGGCAAACGGTCGGGTATTAAGTAGTCTTTATGGTCATTATAGCACTTTACTAGGGGCGTTACCAGTAATGCCCAACCTTAAATGTACCTTAATCCTTGCATTACTGAGGGCAGGAGAGGGCCGGCGAACTCTATATAAGCCACCCCCCTCCTCAGTATGAAGGGTTCGCACCCCTGTATCCATACAGGCATAATCGAGTCGACCGCCTCCGGGCTCCGAGACGTAGGGCTATTACTTCCTCTGAGAAGGGCCTGAACTCGTAAACCTCGCGTGTAACAACTTCCCAATAGCTAAGATCTAGCCTCTCCATATTCACCCCCCTACATCACTGTCAGAGTTAAAACCACGACAGTTGGCGCCCACCGTGGGGCAGCAGTCTTAGCGCCTGATTGGAGAAGTTGCGATTTTTCCGATCCCCTTTGATCATGGTTTCGTGCGGAGTTTTGGTGGAGGGCCGCGAGATCCGTCTCGGCGCGCTCACGTTCATCGCCGACGACTCCGCCTGGCTTCAAGAGGCGCCACTCGACATGCTCCCCGTCCGTGGTGCGACGCATTTCCGCGCATGCGTTCGTGGCGTCCTCCTGCGGCAACCGTCGACACAATATCGGTCGGCCCCCGTATCGTCTCCCCGCTCTGCCTCCCGCTGGCGCAAGCGCTCCGGTCGGTCGAGACTTCAGAGGTGGGTGAGACATGCCGTGGCTCGCCAGTCGGCCACCCCGCAAGTCGCGGCGATTGAGCCCGACGAATCCCTCTGCGGCCTGTTCGACTGGCTCCGCGGAGACCGCATCCGAGTGCGACAGCAGCGACCCAGTGGCCGAGGTTCTGGCGGTCGATGGGACGCACGGTCCTCCTGGTTTCCCTCGCGCTGGTGGAGGCTTGGGTGGGGGCGACCCGTCGCATCCCCACGATGAGTATCTCCCCAAACCTCTCACATCATTATAGCGAGAGGAGCTTCACCGTCGGAACATGGACGCGCTCCACACTCCTATTGTCAGAGAAACCCTCGAGGCCCGGGCCTTGGAGGACGCGCGCTTGGCTAACCTGGCCGAGCGCACTCGACTGGAGAATCTCCAGCGGGTACTCGACGAGCAAGCGCGTCAGCGGGCTCCCGAGTCCAGTCGACGTCAGCAAGCTCCCGAGTCCAGTCAGCGTCAGCTCTTCCCGCCGCCGCAGGTATACCAAACCCCAGTTCAGAATTTGGCCGCTGCGGCCCGTATAGCAGAATCAATTCAACCCTCCCAGTCGGAGGCGGGCAGAGGCTTGTTGCAGATCAGAGCACTGCTCCGGGCGGCGGGAAACCAGAATTCTGCTGTCTCTCAGACGCGGAACAGGATCCGCAGTCGATCCGTCGCAACGGGTACAGTCGAGTCGGCTCACAGCCCGAGATCGCCCCCGAGGCGTGAGGGACGTGGCGACCGGCATGATCAGTACAGGAGGAATGAGCAGTATGATCACCGATTCGACCGTGATGATCGACGTCGAGTGCCAAACCCTCCCCCGAGGAGTGGGTCATATGCGCCTCGACGGCAAGATGACACACGCCCTCATAGTGTCGGGCAGAGGATTCCATTCGACCCCAGGGACCCAGGCTTTGATGCGAGGTTTGTCCTCGTTCAAGGCTTGGTTGACAGGAACAGGGCTCATTGGGAAGGCCAGAACAGAGATGCGCCCGCCAGCAGCAGAGCACGTGTTTCAGGGCCAGAGTGTTTCAGTCGAGCCATCAGGGCCGCAGTGATTCCTCCCAATTTCAGGCTGGCGACTGGGGTCAGCAAGTTCACCGGTGAATCTAAGCCTGACACTTGGCTCAAAGATTACCGAGTGGCTGTACAGATTGGCGGCAGCAACGATGAGGTGGCCATGAAGCATTTGCCTCTCATGTTAGAGGGCTCAGTCAGGGCGTGGCTGAATCAGTTGGCACCCAGCAGCATCTACACCTGGGAGGACCTCTCCCGAGTGTTTGTCATAACCTTTGAAGGAACATGCAAGCGACCTGCAGGCCTTATAGAGTTGCAGTCTTGCGTGCAGAAGCCGAACGAAACCCTGAGGGAATACATCCAGAGGTGGATCACAGTGCATCACTCGGTTGAGAATGTGCCAGACCATCAAGCAGTTTGTGCCTTCAAGGAAGGCGTTAAATACAGAGAGTTGAATTTGAAGTTCGGCCGAACTGGAGAGATGTCTCTGAATCGGATGATGGAGATTGCCACCAAGTACGCTAATGGTGAAGACGAAGACCGACTCTGAAGCGGCAAGCTCAAGGCAGTCGCCCAAGAAACCGGAGGAAACTCCAGTCGGAAACAGAAGCGGAAGGCTGAGCCGGCCGCTCCTGGGGAGGCCCTGGCCGTAGCCCAGGGAAACTTCAAGGGAAAACCCAAAGGCCCCTGGAAGCCCAAGAAAGTCAAGAATCAAGATGGAAATGATGTTTTGGATCTGCCATGCCACATCCACACCAAGAAAGATGAAGAGGGTAATTTCATTTACCCAAAGCATACCACTCGACAGTGTCGACTCCTGATCCAGCAGTTTCAGGGCAAACAGCCCAAAGACAAGGAAAAAGAGTCGGACAGATTTGAGGACAAGGAAGACAGTGACGATGGATTCCCCCAAGTCAATTCCACCCTGATGATTTTTGCCAATGTCGAGAGCAAAAGTCGACTGAAAGTCATCAACCGTGAGGTGAATATGGTCGCTCCGGCAACACCCGGTTATCTGAAGTGGTCTCAGACTACCATCACGTTCGACCAGTCTGATCACCCTACGCACATTGCCACCCCTGGGAGGCAAGCATTGGTGGTCGACCCAATTGTCAAAGGCACTCGACTGACCAAAGTCTTGATGGATGGTGGCAGTGGTCTGAACATACTATACGCCGAAACTTTGAAAGGAATGGGCATTCCGATGTCCAGACTGAGTACCAGTAACATGAGCTTCCACGGAGTCATTCCTGGCAAGAAAGCCGAATCACTCGGCCAGATTGCTCTTGATGTGGTTTTCGGTGATTCAAAGAATTACCGCAAGGAAAAGTTGACATTCGAGGTTGTGGACTTCCAAAGTGCTTATCATGCCATTCTGGGCAGGCCAGCTTACGCGTGCTTCATGGCTCGACCATGTTACGTGTACCTCAAACTGAAGATGCTTGGCCCTAAAGGGGTAATCACTGTTACAGGCAATTGGAAGAAGGCAGAAGAGTGCTTTCAGAAAGGCTCAAAGATTGCGGATGCTCAGATGGCAGTGGTCGAGCTGCAAGAGTACCAAAAGACTGCCAATCCGAGTGAATTGCTACGGGCCAAGAAGCCTGCTTCAGAGTCAGCTTTTCAGTCGACCGGTGAAACAAAGACGGCTCACATTCACCCGACCGACCCCGACGCTGCTCCGACTCACATCTCGACGACGCTCGACTCCAAATAGGGAGAAGCGCTCATCCAGTTCCTCCGTGAGAACTGGGACGTCTTCGCATGGAAGCCTTCTGACATGCCTGGAGTTCCCAGGGGGCTGGCTGAGCACCGTCTGCGAGTTGACCCGAAGTTCAAGCCTGTGAAAGAACATCTTCGACGGTCCACCGTCCAGAAGAGGAAAGCCATTGGCGAGGAGGTGGCTCGGCTCGTAGCAGCGGAGTTCATCCGAGAGATTTACCACTCCGAGTGGCTCGCCAATGTCGTCATGGTCCCCAAGAAGGACAAGTCACTTCGCATGTGCATTGATTTCAAACATATCAATCGGGCCTTCCCGAAAGATCATTTCCCTCTCTCCCGCATCGACCAGATAGTGGACTCGACCGCGGGATGTGAGCGTTTGTCTTTTCTAGATGCTTATTCAGGGTACCATCAGATCCGTCTGTATGGGCCTGACGAGATCAAAACGGCTTTCATCACCCCATTTGGGTGCTTCTGTTATGTCACCATGCCCTTCGGCCTCAAGAATGCTGGAGCCACGTTCATGAGGATGATTCAGAAGTGTTTGCTCACTCAGATCAGTCGGAACGTAGAAGCATACATGGATGATATTGTGGTTAAGTCACGGAAAGGTTCCGACCTACTGACTGACCTTGCTGAAACCTTTGCTAACCTCAGGAGATACGATATCAAGCTCAATCCATCAAAATGCACATTCGGAGTTCCAGGTGGAAAGTTACTCGGTTTTCTTGTTTCCGAATGAGGAATCGACGCTAACCCCGAGAAAGTTGGCACCATACTCCGGATGAAGCGCCCCGTGCGTATACACGATGTCCAGAAGCTCACGGGTTGCTTGGCCGCTCTAAGTCGATTCATTTCTCAACTCGGTGAGAAAGCGTTGCCTCTTTACCGACTGATGAAGAAGTCTGACAAGTTCGAGTGGACTCCAGAAGCTGACGCAGCACTTGCAGAACTCAAAGCTCTGCTCTCCACCCAGCCGGTGCTTGCTGCCCCAATCAGCAAAGAGCCTCTGCTGCTGTACATTGCGGCCACGGGACAAGTTGTCAGCACAGTACTCACGGTCGAGCGGGAAGAAGATGGAAAGGCCTTCAGAGTTCAGCACCCAGTCTATTATCTGTCTGAAGTTTTGACCCCTTCAAAACAAAGCTACCCTCACTACCAGAAGCTTGTATATGGGATTTACATGACCACGAAGAAGTTTGCACATTACTTATCTGACCACTCCATTACAGTCGTCAGCGACACCCCACTTTCAGAGATTCTACATAACAGAGATGCAACTGGTCGAGTGGCCAAGTGGGCGATTGAACTCCTTCCCTTAGATATCAAGTTTGAAGCAAAGAAGGCTATTAAGTCCCAAGCAATCGCAGATTTCATCGCCGAGTGGATTGAACAGCAGCATCCGACTCAAGTTCACTCGGAGCACTGGACCATGTTCTTCGATGGATCTAAGATGCTGAATGGTTCCGGTGCTGGGGTAGTTCTAGTCTCCCCCCGAGGAGATAAGCTCAGATACGTTCTCCAGATTCACTTCGATTCCTCCAACAATGAAGCAGAGTATGAAGCACTTCTGTATGGGTTGCGCATGGCCATTTCACTCGGCGTCCGTCGCCTCATGGTCTATGGCGACTCAGATTTGGTGGTTAATCAGGTTATGAAGGAGTGGGACGTCAGAAGTCCGGCTATGACTGGTTATGGCAATGCAGTGAGAAAGCTAGAAAATAAATTCGAGGGGTTAGAGCTTCATCACATCCCCCGACTCAAAAATCAAGCAGCTGATGATCTGGCAAAGATAGGCTCCAAGAGAGAAGCCATTCCCAGCAATGTGTTTTTGGAGCACATCCGCTCGCCGTCAGTCTAGGAGGATCCTTTCACAGAAGAAGCCCCACAACCGAAAAGTGCCACAGATCCGACTGAAGTCGAAGTTCCTGCTGTGGTCGACCTGATCATGGAAGTCTTGGCAATCACTCCCGACTGGACGATACCGTACATCGCGTATATCCTAAGGAAAGAGCTCCTAGAGGACGAGGAAGAGGCTCGACAGATCGTCCGCCGATCCAGGGCCTTCATAGTTATAAAGGGGCAGTTGTATAGAGAAAGCGCGACTGGAATCGGTCAGAAGTGCATAACACCAGAAGAAGGTCGGATGATCCTTGATGATATCCACTCGGGGACCTGTGGCCACCATGCGTCCTCTCGGACCATTGTGGCTAAAGCATACCGAGCGGGATTCTACTGGCCTAGAGCAAATGAGATGGCAAAAGAGATAGTCGACAAGTGTGGAGGGTGCCAGTTCTACTCCAACATGTCACACAAGCCTGCATCAGCCCTGAAGACCATTCCACTTGTCTGGCCCTTTGCTGTTTGGGGACTAGACATGGTTGGTCCGCTGAGAACAGGCAGAAGTGGTTTCACTCATGTGCTTGTGGCAGTCGACAAGTTTACCAAATGGATTGAAGCTAAGCCTATCAAGAATCTTGATGCTTGCACTGCTATCAGTTTCGTCAGAGGGATAACATTCAGATATGGAGTGCCGCATAGCATCATCACTAACAATGGGTCAAACTTCGATTCAGACAAGTTCAGAACTTTTTGCGCCTCTCAAGGCACTCGAGTCGACTACGCATCGGTCGCCCATCCCCAGTCGAATGGACAAGCCGAAAGAGCAAATGATCTGATTCTCAAAGGACTAAAGCCTCGACTGATGCATGATCTCAAGCACGCGGCAGGTGCTTGGGTCGACGAGCTTCCGTCAGTTCTGTGGGGATTGACGACCACCCCTAACCGGTCGACTGGAAGAACTCCATTCTTTCTGGTTTACGGAGCCAAAGCGGTTCTGCCAAGTGATCTTCTTCACAACGTACCCCGAGTCGAGCTTTACACCAAAGATGAAGCAGAACAGGCCCAGCAAGACGCAGTCAACCTCCTAGAAGAAGAGAGGGAGATGGCCATGATCAGATCGACCATTTATCAGCAAGACTTGCGTCGATTCCACGCCCGGAATGTGAAGAGTCGAGCCTTCCAAGAAGGAGATTTGGTCCTCCGGGTGGATCAACAGAAACCACACAAGCTTGCTCCTACTTGGGAAGGCCCCTTCATCATCACCAGAGTCCTCCACAATGGAGCGTATCACCTCTACAATGTTGATCGCCAGATCGACGAGCCACGAGCTTGGAATGCGGAACTACTCCGCCCCTTTTACACTTGAGCTCTCCCTTGGACGAGATGTAATAAGAAAAGTTCCTGCAGTTCGTTTTTATCAAAGGCAAGAGTGTTCCATTAATTGTTGTTACTTTTGGTTACATACGAAATCCCCCAGTGGGTGACTTAGCTGCGAATCCGTTTCGCCTAAGTTTGAAAAAATCCTACCGAGTGGAGAACAAACCTCCCACCTGGGGGCTTAGCTGCAGCCCAGTGCTCGCCTAAGTGTTTAAAAAATCCTACCGAGTGGAGAGCGATCCTCCCACTCGGGGGCTTAGCTGCAGTCTAGCACTCGCCTAAGTTCTCTCACTTAGAGACTTAGCTACAGTCCGGCACTCGCCTAAGTTTGAAAAAATCCTACCGAGTGGAGAGCAAACCTCCCACCCGGGGGCTTAGCTGCAGTCCAGCACTCGCCTAAGTTCTCTCACTCAGAGACTTAGCTGCAGTCCGGCACTCGCCTAAGTTTGAAAAAATCCTACCGAGTGGAGAGCGATCCTCCCACTCGGGGGCTTAGCTGCAGTCCGGCACTCGCTTAAATTCTCTCACTTAGAGACTTAGCTGCAGTCCAGCACTCGCCTAAGTGTTTAAAAATCCTACCAAGTGGAGAGCAAACCTCCCACTCAGGGTCTTAGCTGCAGCCCAGTGCTCGCCTAAGTTCAAGACTCGACCCAATCCGCGAGTCGACTGCTAACTCCCCCTTCGGAATTGCGCCGCAAATACAAGGTCATTCCGAGTGAAGATCAAGTTCCACTCGACGAATCAAACCATGAAGATGCCCAACGAGAAATCGATTTCGGATAAAGCCTAAAAGGTCCCAGACCTCAAAGTACTCGAGCCCGCGGCTCGGCAAAGTTTAACTGTTACAAGCCCACTCGGCATCCCGAGGCAAATTTAAGGCAGAGTTTAACGGTTACAAATCCACTCGGCATTCCGAGGTAAATTTAAAGTTTTTCACTCCTCAGGAGGAGGACTGGAAGGGGCGACGAACTCATCCAAGTCGATCCCATCGGCAATACGGGTGGCAACGGCGATGAAGGTCTCCATGAAGTCTTGAAAGCTGTGCTTCCTGGTATTTGCAACTTGGATGGCCTCCAGCTTTTCTTCTCGCTCCTCCTTGCAATGGACGCAGACCAGAGACAGAGCGACATCAGCACCGCATCTAGCAGAAGATTTCTTCCATTCCGCCACTCGACCTGGGACTTCGTTAAGTCGAGCCATCAGAGACTCGAGGTCGTTCTGAAGCGTCGTCCCAGGCCAGAGTGATGTGTCGATCCGCACATTGCAACTTTCAGCCAAGCCAGATAATCAACGACGCTGGTAACACGAGACTCCAGTCGGAGCACGTGCATGGCAGCCTCGTCCTTCACGAGAGAATTGGCGGGATCCAAGCCTGGCTCCACTCGACCGGTTTCCTCTTCGAAGTTCTGGCTGAATTCTGCGAACACGATTCAAGAATAAGACAGTGGCCGTATGCGGGCTCGGCAACTACAAGACAGTCAGGTTGGAATAATTACCTTCGAGCATGACGAACAGCTTCTTGGCGAGCCCTCCGAGATAAGCCTCCAGATCTTTCGCCTTCCCCGCCAGCTCGCCCGCCTTGTCGTGCAGAGCCATCTTCTCCTTCAGTCGACTGGCATCTCGATTAGCTGTCTCAAGAGCAGCTTTCAGTCTGGAGTTCTCCTCTTCAAGAGTCCCGACCGAAGCCAGCTTCTCTTCTGCGAGCTTCGTTTTGCTCGAGGCCTCCTTCAGCGCTTCTGCAAGGTCTTGATCCTTCTTCTTCAGAGCCTCCTCCAGTTTATCTGCGGCGCGTCGAGTGGAACCAACATCAAGAATGGACAGGAAAGAAAAGCCACCTGTTAAGAATGGAGAACCTCACCAGCCATACCTTTTGCCTCTTCTTGCGCCTTCTTCAAATTCTCCTGAGCAAGCTGCAAGTTAAGGTTGAGCTGGATCTGCTGATTCTCCAACTCAGTATAGCGAGCTACAAGTTCGCAGGATTTCTACAAAAAGAAAAATCAGTCGACAGACGTCCAAGATAAGTTGCTTCCGAGTAACTCAGAGACAATGATGATGTTTCTAACACCACAGCCGAATCAAAAACATTCGACAGTAGTCTCGGGGACTACACCCAGTGGGTGCACTCAGCGTGCCCCCACTGGTTTTTTAAAAAAAAGAGAGAAAAAGTCGACCTGGCCTGACCAAACCGAGTGAAGAAATACAGCTACAGCAACACAATGTAAAGACTACAGTCGACTGCCAGCAGTCCACCGTAGTCTCGGGGACTACACCCAGTGGGTGCACTTAGCGTGCCCCCACTTGTCCAAGGATTGGCAGACACACCCAGCTGGTGTACATATACAAAGATCTTCGGAAAAGAGACTCTCCAAACAGCATATCATAACAGACCAAGTGTTGAGTCGACTGACCTGGACGTTGCTCTGAAGAGCCGAACTCGTGTCATAGGCTGCTTGGCTGGCATCCCGAGCCATCTTCACTTGCTCCATCATGATCCCCGCCTGGCGTATAGCCTCCTTTGCAGCAGCCGCTTGGTCCTCAGGGACTGGGTATGTGGCAAAAAGCGAAGACGGATCCGCAGTCGACGACGAGGGCCGCTCACTCGCCAGAGGAACGGCGAAGGTCACTCAAGCCCGAGTGGCGTCACCACCATCCCGAGCCTCGGCCTCGGACGCCAGAGCGGATTGGTGGGGGGTCTTGTCAGTCGACGCCCTCTTGTGCCTCGTCACTCTCAACGGTTCGTTGTCTTCATCGTCTGGGAGGTTGATAACATGAGGAGGAGCTACAAGGAAAACATTCAATCGAACAGAGTCGCGATAAAGGTTCAGTCGACTCAAAGGCAGGACGTCAACAATCGTACCAGGGTTGGAGGTAACAGCGTCCTCCATCTCTTGGTCGTCGTTCCTGGCGGAGACCTCAGAAGTAGCACCGCTGCAAATCCCGAAAGTCAATCAGTTGGCTCAGAGAATCGACCAAGGATCCGTCCACGGCCGACAAAGGAAAGCAAGTCTTATTATTACCCGGAAATGGTAGGAACAGCTATCTTCATCTTGGGCAGAGCCTTGGGCGGCTTGGATGGCGTCGCTCATGGATGCTTGGGAGCCCTCCCAGTCGGCGGAGGAGAAGAAGTCCGAGGGCGTTTCGACGACTGCCCAACAGGAGCAGTCGCCTTGCCACATTCCCGCGCTGGATCGTGGATGAGCTTGGATCGCCCCTCCGGACGGGGGGGGGGGGTTCAACCTCCTCCTCCTCCCCTTCGCTGGAGAAGATGTCGTCGCCTCCCTCTCCCTCACCGTCGGACTCCCACTCGCCTTGGTCGTCCCCACTCTCGCCTCCGCTCGCCTCCCCTTCCTCAGTCGACCCCTGTGCCCCGTTGGGCGTCGAGTACATCTCGGTGGTCGCCTGGAAAACAATAGACAAGACGAAAGTCAATCGACTTATTCAAAAAAGACCAATACAGAAGACAAGATATCAGTCGGGAGCACAAAGACTGGTCCACCTCATACGAGTTGTCGAGTGGGGTTACCCTCCTGGCTCCTCGGGGGTTGTCTTTGTTCCCCGTGATGCTCGACAGCCACCCCTCCACCATCTCGTCGGTGACCTCCTCCGGGTGGACCCGAGTGGTGTCGTCAAGACCCGAATACAGCCACATCGGGTGGTCGCGGGCCTGGAGCGGTTGGATGCGCCTTTGAAGAAAGACCTCCAGCAGGTCCATACCAGTCATGCCCTCGCGGACAAGCTCAACCACTCGACCTGCCAACACCTTGACTTGGGCGTTTTCCTCCGGCGCGACTTTCAGAGAGGCAGGCTTCTCGGCTCGGTCGAGGGAAAAAGGAGGAAGACCAGTCGACTGCCCGGGGGTCGCCTCGTCCTTGCAGTAGAACTAGGTCGACTGCCAGCCACGGACCGACTCCGGGAAGGTGATAGATGGAAAACAACTCTTCCCCCTCGTCTGGATCGCCAGGCCCCCGCATAGCTGGATCACCTGCGTCCTCTCGTCACTCGACTTAGCCTTCTTGACCGATTGAGAACGGCAGGTAAAGTTGTGTTTGAAGAGTCCCCAATGGGGTCGACAACCCAAGAAAGCCTCACACATGGAGATGAAAGCAGCAAGTTAGACAATGGAGTTGGGAGTGAAGTGGTGGAGCTGCGCTCCGAAGAAATTCAGGAAACTCCAAAAGAAAGGATGGGGCGGCAGAGAAAACCCTCGGTCGATGTGGGTGTCTAGGATCACGCACTCACCGTCGCGGGGTTGAGGTTCGATCTCTCCCCCCGGAAGACGCGCAGCTTCGTGGGGAATGACTCCCCCCTCGACCATGTCGTCGAGATCCTCTTGCCGGAGCACCGATGGCATCCAGTCGCCCTGGATCCAACCTTTGGGCAGAGTGGTCCTAGAGGAAGATCCGCCCCGAGCTGACCTCTTCCCTTTCCCCGCTGCCGCCGCCTTCTTCGAGCGCTCCAGAGCGGAGGTCTTGGTCTTCGTCATCGTCGCCGGCGAAGTCTCGCACGGGCCTGCTGCGCTGGGGCGGGAATGGAGGTGGCGGAAGGACTTGCAAAGGGAGAGAGACGGAAGAAAGGAGGAGAAGAGAGCGCACTGCTTGGAAACCCCGAGCCGGCGATTTATAAGGGACCGCTTCCGAGTGGCTGACTGGTAGGCCCAGGCTATCCAGTCAAATCCCGCATCAGACATGCGCGCAGTACGTGGCAAAAAAGGCGACGCGGGGATCGAGGAGCTTCCGCTTTATCGCTTCCGATTACTGCGGCCGCTCCCGTCCCGCGCGCTTCCCAAAATCCAAATCCCACGACATCCGCGGGCCACAAAAACGACTTGTCAAAACAGAAGACCCTGATCGCGCCGGCGCTCGGTATGTCACAAAAAAAGAAATTCACTCGACGAAAGGCCTGGAATGGATCAAGGCGACTGAAAAAGGTTGGCAACGTCATCCGTGACGATTGACCCAAAACAAGGTGCTCACGTAGCCCGAAGAACCAGTCAGAAAGATCTCCAACTCTTTCCCCACTCTAACCTCGATCCATTCGGGGGCTAATGTTGAAGACATGTACCTAGGGTAGGGACACGGACCTGACCAAAGAGTCTTACCCTAGGACACCCCTAGGAGAAGTCACCTTTTCCTCTACTCGAAGGTATCCCACTCGACGGGTTCAAGACACTCGACCAAGAAGCTATCACTCGACGGGTTCAAGACACTCGACGAAGTCACTCCGCAGGCAAACGGTCGGGTATTAAGTAGTCTTTATGGTCATTATAGCACTTTACTAGGGGCGTTACCAGTAACGCCCAACCTTAAATGTACCTTAAACCCTGCATTACTGAGGGCAGGAGAGGGCCGGCGAACTCTATATAAGCCACCCCCCTCCTCAGTATGAAGGGTTCGCACCCCTGTATCCATACACGCATAATCCAGTCGACCGCCTCCGGGCTCCGAGACGTAGGGCTATTACTTCCTCTGAGAAGGGCCTGAACACGTAAACCTCGTGTGTAACAACTTCCCAATAGCTAAGATCTAGCCTCTCCATATTCACCCCCTACATCACTGTCAGAGTTAGAACCACGACACACCACTCTACAAGACGAAAAATGTCACGTCGGATACAGTAAAAGCAAATCCGGCCGGGCCGAACACAGCGGGCAAGACCCATTCGAGCTGCGTTGAGATATAGCCCAATACAGAGGCGCCGCACACCCATTATGCTTCACAGACGAAGTAATGGAACATCAATTCCCAGAAGGTTTCAAACCTGTAAACATTGAATCATACGATAGCACAACAGATCCCGCAGTATGGATTGAGGACTTCCTCCTCCAAATCCACATGGCCCGCGGTGATGACTTACATGCCATCAAATACCTCCCACTAAAGCTCAAAGGACCAGCGCGACATTGGCTTAACAGCTTGCCAGCGGACTCCATTAGCTGTTGGGAAGATCTGGAAGCCGCATTCCTCGACAACTTTCAGGGCACTTATGTGCGACCACCAGACGCCGATGACTTGAGCCACATAATTCAGCAGCCAGAAGAGTCGGCCAGGCAATTCTGGACTCAGTTCCTTACAAAGAAAAATCAAATCGTCGACTGTCCGGATGCGGAGGCCTTAGCGGCTTTCAAGCACAACATCTGAGATGAGTGGCTAGCCCGGCACCTTGGTGAGGAAAAGCCAAAATCTCTGGCAGCTCTCACGACGCTCATGACCCGCTTTTGTGCGGGAGAAGACAGCTGGCTGGCTCGCAGTAATAACATATCAAAGAACCATGGTACCTCAGATACCAAGGACGGCAATAGCAGGTCACGTCGCAACAAGCATAAGCGCCGCATTAACAGCGAAAATACTGAGGATACGACAGTTATTGACGGATTCAATGGCTCTAAACCCGGTCAGCGGAAAAAGCCATTCAAACAAAGTACGCCGGGCCCGTCCAGCTTGGACCATATACTCGATCGCTCGTGTCAAATACACGGCACCCCAGACAAGCCAGCCAATCACACCAACAGGGATTGTTGGATGTTCAAGCAGGCCGACAAGTTAATTGCTGAAAACAAGGACAAGGGGCCGCATAGCGATGACGAGGAGGAGCCCCGGCAGCCGCACACTGGAGGACAGAAGAGGTTTCCCCCGCAAGTGTGGACGGTCAACATGATATACGCAACCCACATCCCCAAGAGGGAGCGGAAGCGTGTGCTCACGGACGTATATGCGTTGGAGCCAGTCACCCCAAAGTTCAACCCTTGGTCCTCCTGCCCGATCACCTTCGATTGCAGGGACCACCCCACTAGTATCCATCATGGCGGATTCGCCACACTGGTCCTAGACCCAATCATCGATGGATTTCACCTCACTCGAGTCCTTATGGACGGCGGTAGCAGCCTAAACCTGCTTTATCAGGACACAGTGCGCAAAATGGGTATAGACCCCTCAAGGATCAAACCCACAAAAACGACCTTTAAGAGCGTCATTCCAGGTGTAGAAGCCCATTGCACAGGCTCAATTACACTGGAAGTGGTCTTCGGATCCCTGGATAACTTCCGAAGCAAAGAGTTAATCTTCGATATAGTCCCTTTCCATAGTGGTTATCACGCGCTGCTTGGGCGAACCACATTTGCTAGATTCAATGCGGTACCGCATTATGCATACCTCAAGCTCAAGATGCCAGGACCTCGCGGAGTTATTACAGTCAATGGAAACACAGAGCGCTCTCTCCGAACTGAGGAGCACACCGCGGCCCTCGCAGCAGAACTGCAAAGCAGCCTTTCAAGGCAATCAACTAGTTTGGCGCTTCAAAGCCCGGACACCTTCAAACGCGCTCGGGGCAATCGGCAAATAGACCGCCTAGCGCGATCTGAGCTCGGGTAGCAATGCGGCGGCTACCCCAATCCCAACCCAACGGCGATATTCATACCGAGCGTACATAATTACGCATTAAAAATGCCATGGGCACAGGTGGGGAGGGGGCACAACTGTGGCACGCCCCAAAACGCGGCCTAAACCGGACTAGGGGCTTCCCGTTTGGTTATTTTTCTTTTTCTTTCAAGACCTTAATCTCTGGAAACACTGTCCGGCAGCACTGTTGCCGAACACATGATGCAGCAACCAAGGAGGCAGACAGCTACGTTATACCACGGAATTCCCAGGTTGATTACAGTAACGAGTGAAATA
The DNA here is from genome assembly GCF_003073215.2 of Triticum urartu. NCBI lineage: Eukaryota > Viridiplantae > Streptophyta > Magnoliopsida > Poales > Poaceae > Triticum > Triticum urartu. Next base: position 410,899,796 of record NC_053025.1, read on the forward strand.
TTCAACTCAATATCATTCCTCAGCTTTCCCTTGGAAGGGACATAGTCCTACTCTTTGCTTATCGCACTATCTGTATCACTCTGCCTTAACGCAATTTTTTAATAAACAATGCATGAGATTACGACAATTATTGCATTCTTGTTATATATATATATATATATATATATATATATATATCTATGTGTTCATTAATGACGCCTTGCAACCATACACTCTGGTACGGCCAATACACCAGGGGCTTACGTACCCCACAATGCGGTGTGAAAAGTCCGAACACTTCCACAAGTGCGGCACCCCGAACTTATAGCATTATATGCATCAGCTCCGAATCATGTCTTTGGTCAAATGTTGGGTTTGCCCGGCTCCTATGTTTTGGTACCTTACGTTCCGCTCTATCGGCTAAGGTAGCGCTAGGAGAACTACTGCGATTGTGCCCCGGTTCTGCCGGGCTAAGCACCTTAGTAGAGAAAGCTAAAACTGATTGTCATGATAAGGCGAGAGACTGGTCGCTGTTCGGCGAGGTTTTTCGAGTCCCTAAAGACTTATGCCGCTTAGGGCGAGGGGCCGGCCCTGTTCGGCTTACAGGCGTGTATCGCGCCCTGAATTCGGCCTTCCGAACACCAGGGGCTTCGCCGAAATTTAAAATTATAGAATTCTATGGCTAAGTGAGAGTGATAAAGCATTATTAGTCCGGTTGCCTTGTTCGTTGTGCTGAGCACCTCCCTCGAAGGACCCAAATATGGGAACAAGAGTGCTCAGGTTTATCCCGAACACCCCAGCACTCATGGCATGGGGGCAGAAGTCGAGGACTAGCCATCTCTCAAATTGGATAAACAGCCAAACAGAAGGTAATATTTTAAATTCAAACAAGCGTTGCATAGCACGTATGAAACATGTTTTCATAAATACAGGATAAAACGAGCGAGTTTACTCAAATATTACATCTTTTGAGCACTCATCCGCGATGAGACGGGCACCTGGCAGAACACCCTCGTAGTACATCTCGGGGTGGAGGTGCTCCTTGCCCTCTGGCGGCCCCTCCTTGATCAGCTTCACGGCGTCTAGCTTGACCCTCTGCAATTTCACACAGGCGAAAGCCCGGCGTGCACCTTCAATGCAGACAGATTGCTTGATGACCTCCAGCCGCGGGCAGGCATCCACAAGCCGCCTCGCCAGGCCGAAGAAGCTGCTCAGAAGGGTGTCGCCAGGACACAGCCAGACTATAAAGCCCTTCATGGCCTGATCGGCCGCCTTATGTAGCTCGACCATCTGCTTCAGCTGGTCGCTCATCGGCGCCGGATGTTCGGCCTCAGCATACTGAGACCAGAACAGCTTCTCCGTCGAGCTTCCGTCCTCGGCCTGGTAAAATTGTGCGGCATCGGACACACTGCGGGGAAAATCTGCGAATGCTCCTGAAGAGCTCTGGATCCGGGTAAGTAATCGGTAATTTACTTTTGCATGCTTTCTTTGCATATAGAATGCCTTACCCGCCGCTATCTTCTTCATCGCGTCGATCTCTTGGAGGGCCTTTTGGGCTTCGGCCGTGGCACTTTTTGCGCTCTCGAGGGCCGCGGCAAGCTTAGACTCCCACGTCTTGGAGTCAAGCTCCAACGCCTCGTGCTTCGTCACGAGATCTTGGAGCTCTTGGTGCACCTCGCCCACCCGAGCCTCGTGCTTCTCTCGCTCGGTGCGCTCCTGGGCCGCTTTTATCTTCGGCCTGGTTTAGCGCTTGCTTCAGGGTCGCCACCTCGGTCATGGCCCCTGACAAACATACAATGATCCTTTCATTTGGCAATCGCGTCCTTTTTTTATATATACATATCTATAGACGGGGTATTACTTACCCTTGTTCTCCTCGAGCTGCCTCTTAGCAAGGCCGAGCTCTTTCCGGGACCCCTCGAGGGCCTGCTTCAGTTCCGCGACCTCCGCAGTCTGTGCGGTGGACACCAGCAGCGAAGCCTGCATATGCATATTGACATACTTATATTAGACTCCTGCGGTATTATTTGATCCTTTGTTCAGCTTTTCTTTGTGAACACCGAACAAAGCATCAAGGGCTATTGTCTATGCGGTAATATTTCTACTACATTTTAAAACACTTACCTCGAAGCCTGTTAGAAGGCTGGTACAGGCTTCAGTCAATCCGCTCTTGGTGGACTGAACCTTCTGGATCACCGCACTCATGATAGAGCGGTGCTCCTCGTCGATGGAAGCGCTGCGAAGCGCTTCCAGCAGATTATCCGGTGCCTCTTGATGGACAGAGGTCATTGGCACAGGCGTCTTGCCCCTCTTAGAAGGAGGATGCCTGCCCGAGCCCGGAACCGCTAGAGGGTCCGACACGGTGTTCGGCTGAGGGCCGAACTCGGAGCTCTCGAGGGCCCCGTCCCTTCGGCTCCCGGAGTCCGGAAGGTCACCTTGGGGCGCCTCCGGGACTGTCTCCCCTCGATCCGATGCCTCTTGAGACAACTCCTCGGCGTCGTCGGCAGGATGAGGGGAGGTGGCAGTCGGGACCGGATCGCTATCCATGTCCGACGAGCCCAGGGAGCCGTCCGATGATACCTTGATATTGGCTTTTGGCGGCCGGCATAATCTTGTTCGGCGATTAGGGAAAGCAGTGCGACAAAGGAATCCTATGAGTTACTCTGGTATCCGAATACTTACGATCTCCCCGGGGGCTTGACCCTGGGCAACCACTCATCTTCGCCTTCGTCGGCGGCGGTGGAACTATCCGGAAGAAGAGTCCTTCCCTTCTTGGACCCCCCGGCCTCCCCAGTAGGGGCGGCCTTCCTTTTCTTGTCTCCCCTAGTCGGTGGGGGAGCATCATCTTCTTCTTCCTCGTCTTCGGGGGAGGAGTGTGTTGCAGAGTTATCGGACGACGAGTCCGATAATACCTGGCGCCGGGAATGCTTTCGGGTTCCCTTGGCCTTCTTGGTCTTCTCCGGCACTTTGTAAGGAGCCAGAGTCAACATCTCCGTCAGGAGAGCGCTCGCAGTGTCTTGGGGCAAAGGGGCCAGATAGTTAATCTGCCCTGACATCTCCACCCAGTCATATCAAAGGCAGGGAGATTAGACCCCACGCATAATTAAGCTGGGGAAAACAAATGACCTACGAGACATATCGAACTCACCGGACGTGCTAGGCGCTTTGCGCTTAGTCCTCGGTCCTCGGCGAGAGAAGGGGGGACCTCGGCACCCTTGAACAGCACCTTCCAGACATCCTTGTGTGTCGTTTCGAAGAGCTCGCACAGAGTCTGGTGCTGGGCTGGGTCGAACTCCCACAAGGTAAAATCCCGTTGTTGACACGGGAGGGTCCGGCGGATGAGCATAACTTGGATTATGTTGACAAGCCTGAGCTTCTTGCTCGCCATGCTCCAGATACATTTCTGGAGTCCATCCAGTTCCATCGATGAACCCCATGACAAGCCCTTCTCTTTCCAAGAAGTGAGCCGTGTTGGGAATCTGCATCGAAACTCAGGGGGTGCCGCCCATTTGGCGTCGCGCGGCTCGGTGATGTAGAACCACGCCGATTGTCATCCCTTTATTGTCTCCACGAAGGAGCCTTCGAGCCATATGGCGTTGGGCATTTTTCCCACCAAGGCTCCGCCGCATTCTGATTGTTGGGCTCGTACTACCTTCGGCTTGATATTGAAGGTCTTTAACCACAGGCCAAAGTGGGGCCGGATGTGGAGGAAAGCCTCACACATGACGATGAACGCCGAAATGTTGAGGATGAAGTTCGGGGCCAGATCATGAAAGTCTAGCCTGCAGTAAAACATGAGACCACGGACGAATGGATGGAGGGGAAACCCTAGTCCGCGGAGGAAGTGGTGAAGGAAAACTACCCTCTCGTAAGGTTCCGGGGTAGGGACGATCTGCCCCGCAGCGGGCAGCCGGTGCGCAATGTTCGCGGCTAAGTATCCGGCTCCGCGCAGTTTTTTGATGTCTCCCTCCGTGACAGAGGAGACCATCCACTTGCCTCCCGCTCTGGACATGGTTGGAGAAGGTTGAGGTGGAAGTGTGGACTTGGGCGCTAGAGCTCGAGTGTGCAAAAACGGATGAGCAAAGGAGGAAGAAGGCGTGGATTGAAAGGTGAATCCTTATCCCTTTATGTGAGCGGACGAAACTAAGCGTCCCCACTTGCCTGGTAAAACTCGCTTATCCCCCAAGCACCGCAATTGATGGCGCGGTTGGGTTACCCACGCCCGTATTGATGAGAATCCCGTAATAAGGGGACACGATCTCTGCTTTGACAAGACGTGTCGAAAAACTGCCTCGCGTTATGTGCGGGGCTGGTTAAAAGAAACGGTTCGAATAATCACCGGGCCATGACATCACGTCATGCTGCCAAAACAAGCCAGCAAATTAGATATGTGAAAATATTATTCTCTCTACGGTGGAATGTGGAACTTATTTTGCTGGGTCGGACACTATCCTCGTATTCAAATTCTTCTGTGATGTATTCGGAGAAGGAATCCGCCTTGCAATGCCAAAGGCAATACTACGCGCCGGACTCATCATCATTGAAGCCTGGTTCAGGGGCTACTGAGGGAGTCCTAGATTAGGGGGTCTCCGGATAGCCAGACTATCTCCATTAGCCGGACTGTTAGACTATGAACATACAAGATTGAAGACTCCGTCTCGTGTCCGGATGGGACTCTACTTGGCGTGGAAGGCAAGCTAGGCAATACGTATATGGATATCTCCTCCTTTGTAACCAACCTTGTGTAACCCTAACCATCTCCGGTGTCTATATAAACCGAAGGGTTTTAGTCCGTAGGACAAGAACAATCATACCATAGGCTAGCTTCTAGGGTTTAGCCTCTCTGATCTCGTGGTAGATCGACTCTTGTACTACCCATATCATCAATATTAATCAAGCAGGACGTAGGATTTTACCTCCATCAATAGGGCCCGAACCTAGATAAAACTTCGTGTCCCCTGCTTCCTGTTACCATCCGGCCTAGACGCACAGTTCGGGACCCCCTACCCGAGATCCGCCGGTTTTGACACCGACAGCAAGGAAACACGAATCGGAAATTAGAAGGATCTCGAAAACAAACCTAATATGAAAGGAGCTCGTATTGGTGGTGGATATATGGTGGAAGGATATGGCAGCGGTGGTGGTATATGGCAGTGGTGGTGGTATATGGCAGCGGTAGTGGTATATCGTTACGGCTTAGTGGTGGTATATGGATACGGATTGGTGGAGGTATATGGATACGGATTTAGAGCGGTGGCCGATAAGCGGTGGTGGTAGATGGCAGGGGCGATAGTGATGGTGCGGTGGCGGCGTGACAACTTATGACCAGAACTCGAAACTCTAAAAGACTAGACGCTAAGACCAGCAACCAGACACGACGATGCAACCGCAAATTCAACAAAGCAAAAACCCTAAAAAGATTATGCAAAGGCTCAGATTGGTTCGGATATGATGAACTAACCCTAATTTTTTGTGGCTTTTTTGTGGACCGTAGGTATGAAGAACAGACTCGATCTAAACTACGAAAAACTATAAAATCTCACTGATCAACCTGAAAATCTGATACCACTTGATAGAGGAAAAGGTGTCCCATCTTTCGATGAGATGGTGGATGATGTCTACTACACAACCTTCTTCTTTTAGATGTTGTTGGGCCTCCAAGTGCAGAGGTTTGTAGGACAGTAGCAAATTTCCCTCTGAGGGAGTCCTGGATTAGGGGGTCTCCGGACAGCCAGACTATATCCTTTGGCCAGACTGTTGGACTATGAAGATACAAGATTGAAGACTTCGTCCCGTGTCCAGATGGGACTTTCCTTGGCGCGGAAGGCAAGCCTGGCAATACGGATATGTTGATCTCCTCCCTTGGAACAAACTCTGTGTAACCCTAGCCCCCTCCGATGTCTGTATAAACCGGAGGGTTTAGTCCGTAGGACAACAGACAATTATACCATAGGCTAGCTTCTAGGGTTTAGCCTCTACGATCTTGTGGTAGATCAACTCTTGTAATACTCATATCATCAATATCAATCAAGCATGACGTAGTGTATTACCTCCATCAAGAGGGCTCGAATGTGGGTAAACATCACGTCCCTTGCCTCCTGTTACCATCCGCCTTAGACGCACAGTTCGGGACCCCTACCCGAGATCCGCTGGTTTTGACACCGACATTGGTGCTTTCATTGAGAGTTCCACTATGTCATCATCATAGGGAAGGATGGCTCGTCTTGTTGTCAAGGACAACATCACCTCTGGGGGAGCCCTGGCTGTAGGCCAAACTCCCCAACTAGGCGGCTTCATCATGACCGCCCGCTCGGCCGCTGCGCCGATGATGACTTCTCGGGTCATCAAAAATAGCCTCCACATCGGCTCGAAATTCACCGAGCAGATAGATCCAATGGAGCTCTCCTCTTTGAACGAGATCTTGGATCGCATCACCGCTCTGGGAGTCGCTACGGACTACGATCGGATTGGGCTTAAACCCGACCAAAGGGAAATTAACTCTCCACCGGTCACCCATCAGATAGCGGTGGTGGAGGAGCAATGCGGCGATTCTCCCTCTATCCTGAGGACGAACTATGTCCGGATTCCCGAGCTCTCCGAGCCAGATACCCGCCCACGGGAGGACATCGCCCTAACCCTGAACCTAGAATCAGGCTACATACCGAACCTGCGGGGCAACATACCGAAGCCCGAACTTCCAAGATCGGAAACTCTCCCGCCCCGGGGTCTCAGATTGGGTGAAGGTCTGGACTTAAATCCACCCACCCACCCAGATAAAAATGATCTTTCCCACATTAGGCAAGAGCCCCAAGATACAGTACATCACTATTGGGCCAGATTCCTCCTTGTAATGAACAAGGTCAAGGACTGTCGCGAGGAAGACACAATTTCGTTCTTTTGCAACAATTGCACAGACAAGGGAATCCTCAACGCCATAAGTCGCCGTGACATAGCGCACTTCGCTGACCTGGCGGCCATAGTACGGAAGTACTGTGCGATGCAAAGCGCCTGTAAAACCCAAACAAAATTTTGGGATAATCCGGCTCTAACAAAACCCCCAGTCCGAACTAAAAGGATGCACTCTCATAAGTCACCCGACTCAATTACAAAGAAGCAAAATCCCACTACACGGTGTGGAACCGTATTGGAGGGATGGCTTAACGGGCCCTGCTAAATTGGTAGTACAGCGGATACCATACCAACACATAGCCTTAGAGCATGTTGGGTACTCCGGTAGGTGGCCAAGAGCGGTGAGGATCTCCTCGTCCAAAACACCTCAGAGCACCTGTAACACCCATGATGCGGCTATATCTCCCACGTGTCGGAGCACGACTTAGAGGCATAACTGCATTGTAGGCAATGTCGCAAGAGGGGTAATCTTTACACATCCCATGTACTGAATAAGAAAAGAGGTACATAGTTGGCTTACAATCGCAACGTCACACAATACATAAATCTAGCATTACAAACATCCAGATACAATCAAGGTCCGACTACGGAACCAAAATAAATACAACCCCAGATGCATAATGTCCCTGATCACCCCAACTAGGCTCCACTACTAATCGTCTGGAAAGGAAACGTAGTATCGTCCTGAGTCCTCATTGAACTCCCACTTGAGTTCAGTCGCATCTCCTGGAATGGTATCATCGGCACCTGCATCTAGTTTTGGAAGTAATCTGCGAGTCACGGGGACTCAGCAATCTCACACCCTGGCGATCAAGACTATTTAAGCTTATGGGTAGGTAAAAGGTATGAGGTGGAGCTGCAGCAAACACTAGCATATATGGTGGCCAACATACGCAAAAGAGAGCGAGAAGAGAAGGAGAAGCACGTTCGAGAATCTATGATCAAGAAGTGATCCTAGACTACTTACGCTCGAGCATAACTCGAGACCGTGTTCTCTTCCAAACTCCGCCGAAAATAGACCATCATGGCTACACATGCTGTTGATCCATTTTAATTAAGTTAAGTTTCAAGTTTTCTACAACCGGACATTAACAATTTCCCATCTACCATAACCGCGGGCACGACTTTCGAAAGTTCAAATCCCCACAGGGGTGTCCCAACTTAGCCCATCACAAGCTCTCACGGTCAACGAAGGATATTCCTTCTCCCAGGACGGCCCAATCAGACTCGGAATCCCGGTTACAAGACATCTCGACAATGGTAAAACTACCCAGCAAAGCCACCCGAATGTGCCGAAAAATCCCGATAGGAGTTGCACATATCTCGTTCTTAGGGCACACCGGATGGGCAAGATGTCGGGTTGGCATAGACCCTGGTTGCCCAGGGGGCGCCGGACATCGCCCAGGTTGGACCAATACTTAGAGAAGCACTGGCTCGGGGGGTTAAAATAAAGATGACCCTTGAGTCCCCGAAACCCAAAGGGAAAAAGGCTAGGTGGAAAAAGGTAAAACCAAGGTTGGGCCTTGTTGGAGGAGTTTTATTCAAGGCGAACTATCAAGGGGTTCCCATTATAACCCAATCGCGTAAGGAACGCAAAATCAAGGAACATAACACCGGTATGACAGAAACTAGGGCGACAAGAGTGGAACAAAACACCAGGCATAAGGCCGAGCCTTCCACCCTTTACCAAGTATATAGATGCATTCAAGTAGACAAGATATAATAGTGATATCCCAACAATAAACATGTTCCAACAAGGAACAAACTCCAATCCTCACCTGCAACTAACAATGCTATAAGAGGGGCTGAGCAAAGCGGTAACATAGCCAAACAACGGTTTGCTAGGACAAGCTGGGTTAGAGGTTTGACATGGCAATATGGGAGGCATGGTAAAGCATGTGGTAGGTATTTTAGCATAGTCATAGCAAAAGAGTGAGTATCTAGCAAGCAAAGATAGAAGTCATTTCGAGGGTATGGTCATCTTGCCTACAATGTTCTCCCAGTTGACGTAAGATTGATCCTCGTAAGAGATCTCAATGGGTTCCTCGATCACGTACTCGTCTCCCGGCTCTACCAATAGAAAGACACAAGCAAAGGGAACCACGATCAACCATGGTGCAATGCGCAGGCAACATGATGCAAAACATGGCATGATATGCGGGATGTGATGTGCAATGCATATGCATGCTTCGGAAAGGAAAGATTGAACCATGCCTCAAATTGGAAAACCAAGAGTGCCTCTGGAAAGATGAGTTTATTTCGGTCAAAATTGATATAAAGATCACCGGAATCGGATGCACGGTTTGCAAATGGGAAGCAAAACAATAATGGCACTAAGCTGCGATTAACAGCACGATGCCATCTAAATGCATGAAGACAAATAAGCTACTGCACTCTAACATAGCAACAATGCACATGGCAGTGATCCACTCAAGATGCTTCACAAAAGATGAACACTGAGCTACGGCTAAAAAAATAAGCATGACAAAAGTGCAAAAGATATCAGGTTCACAGACTTGGTGAAAAATAATAACATGTCAGGATTTAACATCACGAAGCAATGTTTAGAGCAAGATTACAACATGCTACAGGAACATATCATGGCAAAGCAAGGCATGTAATGATACTACTCAAAGCATATAAAAAAAGTACCTTACTGACCATAAGCCAAAAGGGATCAGAAAATACTATGGCACCCATGTAAACATAGCACGTTTCGTTAACAGATTCAGACTTAGCAGAAAACTGGACATGGCAAAAACAGAGTTACATAGGCATGTTTGCGAGCTCGATGCACTCACCACAAGGCATTGCATGACAAACTAAGCATACACCCAGCAAGAAGACATGATCAATAAGCAAACCATGGCAAGAAAAAACACATAGCATGCATGGATCAACTACAACAACCTCAGCAAAATTGATTAACATGTAAACAATCTGCCAGGAACATTTTATAGCAAAAGTAGAGCAAGATTGAGTCATGCTAGGGTGCTCCATAATTGCGAACAAAGATATGGATGGATAGAACATAACAATATCTCAAAATCATCCTTACTGAACTTGCTCAAAAGGGGCATGGATCACTCTGTAGCAACCAGAATACATGGCATAAAAATATCATCAGGGGAATGACTTGGAAGAATTCTAAGTCCCTGAAATCAGCAACATCACGGGAGCTACTTTGCATGCTTGTGCTAGTCACCACAATGATCAAAAAAATACATGGCATACACCCCTGTAAAGATGGCATGGCATAGCCCAAAACACATGTAGGGCTCAAGTTCATAGGAGGCACACATTAAACATGGCAAAAATGACAAATGTCCATAATCTGTTAAGAAACAGACACTAACATTACATAGAACTCTTGCAACAGCATTTAGGGCATCAAGATGAACTGAAATGAACTTGGTGCAATGTAATGAAATGAAGTGCACATCCAGACGAACAATTTGATATGCTACACGTCCTAAACGGAGCTACGCATGATGAGATATGGCATGATGAAGATGCCTAAATATACTGAAAACTGGGGGACTAAGTGAAATTTTTACCCTCCGGATCTAGGATTCTTCGTGGGCGCGCGAACAGAAGTCAAACTCCGGCGAGGTAAGGGCTTGCTCCGGTGAGGGGAAGGCTGGAGGGGGGCAGATCCGGCCGTCCCCCGATCAGATCCGACGGCGGGCGGCGGCTCCAACGGCGGCGAGGGCGGCGGCCGCGGCGGACGGGGAGCGGCGACCCTGTGAGCTGGTGGCGGCCGGCGATGGCGGCGGTGGCCGGCAGCGAAGGAGGCGAACGGCGGCAAGGCGGGAGGCGGCGCGCGCTCGCGGGCGCAGCTGGGTGCCGGTGGCGGCGACTGGGCCCGTGGGGGCCCGCTACGGGCCTCGGCGGGCCGGGCGGCGGGGAAGCGCGGCGATGTGGGGCTCATGGCTCAGCGAGTGAGGAGGCGACACATGGCGGTGACGCGGCGGTGCGGACGTGTCCGGCCCGATCTGGACGCGTCTGGCGGCGGGAGGAGGAAGAGGCTAGGGTTTGATCCAGAATTTTTTGGGGGAGGCACCTATTTATACATAGAAGGAGTTAGGAGATTCCAAATTGAGCACGGTTTTCGGCCACGCGATCATGATCGAACGACCGAGATGATGGAGGGGGTTTAGGTGGGTTTTGGGCCAGTTTGGAGAGGTGTTGGGCTGCAACACACACGAGGCCTTTCCGGTTCCTCGGTTAACCGTTAGAGTATCAAACGAAGTCCAAATGGCACGAAACTTGACAGGCGGTCTACCGGTAGTATACCAAGGCCTCTTGGAAATTCTTGGTCCAATCCGATAATGTTTAACACCCACACACGAAAAGAAGCAAAAGGGGACGCCGGAGGACATAGGAGTGCCGGAATGCAAAACGGACAACGGGGAAAATGCTCAGATGCATGAGATGAACACGTATGCAAATGCGATGCACATGATGACATGGTAAGAGATGCATGACATGGACAAAAGAAAAACAAAGACAAAACCCAACCACGAGGGAATATCATAACTTAGTGCCGAAAATGGCAAGAGTTGGAATACAAATATGGCAAATTACATACGGGGCGTTACAACACTCCACCAGTACGAAAGGATCTCGTCCCGAGATATAGGACTGGAAAAACTCCGGGTATTCGGAACGGAGGTGATCGTCGCGTTCCTAGGTGGCTTCATGGTCAGAATGATGTGACCACTTCACTTTCAGGAATTTGATTGACTTGTTGCGAGTCTTGCGCTCAGTTTCTTCAAGAATAGCAACGGGATGCTCATGATAAGAAAGGTCTTCTTGGAGATCAATCTCTTCGAAGTTGATGGTGCGGTCAGGACTCTTGAAACACTTGCGGAGCTGAGACACGTGAAACACGTCGTGCACATTTGCAAAGTTTGATGGAAGCTCAAGTTGATAGGCGAGATCGCCTATTTAGCCAATGATCTTGAAAGGACCCACGTATCTAGGGGCAAGCTTCCCTTTGATACCGAAGCGACGAGTACCTTTCATTGGAGAGACGCGGAGGTAAAAATGGTCTCCGATCTCGAAAGCCAAGTCACGATGCTTGCTATCATAGTAACTCTTCTGTCGCGATTGCGCGGCTTTGAGATTTTCACGAATGACTTTGCACATTTCTTCAGCCTCTGTGATCAAGTCATTGCCAAGAAGTTGGCGTTCACCAGTCACTGACCAGTTAAGAGGAGTACGGCACTTTCTATCATAGAGAATCTCGAATGGGGCCTTGCCCGAACTCGCTTGGAAGCTGTTGTTGTAGGAGAACTCGGCATATGGAAGACAATCTTCCCACTTCATGCCGAAAGAAATGACACATGCCTTGAGCGTATATTCAAGAATTTGATTGACTCGCTCGACTTGGCCACTAGTTTGAGGATGAAAGGTTGTGCTGAACCGAATGTTGGTGCCCATGGCCTTCTGAAAAGAATCCCAGAACTTAGAGGTAAAGATGCTTCCACGATCTGAAGATATCAACTGCAGAATGCCGTGCAGAGAGACAATCCTGGAGGTATATAGCTCTGCCAACTGAGCTGTTGTGATAGATTATTTGATAGGAAGAAAAAGAGCCACTTTAGTGAGCTTGTCGATGACGACGAAGATAGCATCATTGCCATGCTTGGACTTTGGAAATCCTGTCACGAAGTCCATCTTAATATGGTCAAACTTCCATTCTGGAATTGCAAGAGGTTGGAGGAGACCAGCTGGTCGTTGGTGTTCTGCTTTCACTCTTCTGTAGACATCACATTCATTCACGAACTGAGCAATCTCACGCTTCATTCGAGTCCACCAATATGACTGCTTGAGGTCATGGTAGATCTTTGTACTTCCAGGGTGAATAGAAAGGAGTGAATTGTGAGCCTCGTTCAAAATGACTTTACGAAGGTCACCCTTAGGAACAACAATGCGATCCTCGAAGAATAGAGTATCCTTGTCATCAAGACGATAGCACTTGTACTTGGGTTGGCTCTTGGCAATCCCAATCTTCACCTTCTTCACCATAGCATCAAGAAGTTGAGCCTCAAGAATCTGATCTTCCAAAGTAGGAGAGACTTGGAGGTTGGCAAGGAATCCTTGAGGAACAACTTGTAGATTAAGTTTGCGGAAAGCTTCACAAAGCTCTGGTTGATATGCCTTGATAATCAAACTTTTGCAGTAAGCCTTCCTGCTCAATGCGTCAGCGATTACATTGGCCTTGCCTGGAGTATATTCGATACTCGGATTATACTATTGAATCATCTCGACCCAACGAGTCTGCCTGAGGTTGAGGTTGGGCTGAGTGAAGATGTACTTGAGGCTCTTATGATTAGTGAAGATGTCCACTTTCCTTCCCAACAAGAGATGTCTCCATGTTAAAAGTGCATGGACAACTGCCGCCAACTCGAGGTCATGAGTGGGGTCGTTCTTTTCGTTGGGCTTCAACTGGCGAGAGGTATTGGCCACAACTTTCTTCTCTTGCATTAACACATCACCGAGACCTTGCAAGGAAGCATCACAGACACCTCAAACGGTTTGGATTCATCAGGAGGAGTTAGAACTGGAGCTGTGACTAACTTCTCTTTGAGGGTGTTGAAATCTATGTCACATTCAGGTGACCAGACATACTTCACATGCTTCTGGAGGAGGTTGGAAAGAGGCTTCGCGATCTTTGAGAAATTCTCAACGAACCTTCGACAATAGCTTGCGAGCCCAAGGAAGCTATGGAGTTGCTTCACATTCTGAGGCGGTTCCCAATTCACAATTGCAGACACCTTCTCAGGATTAACAGCTATGCCCTTGGCAGAGATGATATGCCCAAGGTAGAGAACCTCATCGAGCCAAAACTCGCACTTTGAAAACTTCGCATAGAACTGATGTTCTCTAAGTTTTTCCAGCACCAATCTCAAGTGCTTGGCATGATCCTCCTTGTTCTCGGAAAAGACCAAAATGTCATCGAGATAGACCAAGACGAAGTCATTTGTGTAGGGGTTGAAGACGAAGTTCATCATGTGAGAGAAAGTTGGAGGAGCATTGACAAGGCTAAAAGACATGACAGTGTATTCATATGAACCATAGCTTGTTTTGAATGCATTCTTGGGGATGTCTTGTTCATGAATGCGAATCTAGTGATAGCCCATACGGAGGTCAAGCTTGGAGAATAGTTGAGCACCTTTGAGTTGTTCGAAAAGCTCATTGATGTTCGCCAGTGGGTACTTGTTCTTTATGGTCTTCTTGTTCAATGGATGGTAGTCGACACAATGTCGGTCCGTTCCATCCTTCTTCTTGACAAAAAGAACACCACAACCCCATGGAGAAGAACTTGGTCGAATGAGACCCATACGCTCTTGAATATCGAGTTGTTTCTTCAGCTCCTTCAACTCTTCAGGTCCAAGCTTGTAAGGACATTTGCAAACAGGTTCCATGCCAGGCTCAAGATCGATAACGAATTCAACTGGCCGGTGAGGAGGCATTCCTGGAAGCTCTTCTGGAAAGACGTCTTGATATTCACAAACGACTAGAATCTGAGAGATGGCATCCAACTCGCCCTTATCATTAAGAGAAAACAGTCGAATGGTATCATCACGAGCGACAAACACAATCACATCCTCAGACGAGTGTGTCAATTGAATCTGCCTGACAGCACAATCAAGCTGAGCCTTGTTCTTAAAAAGCCAGTCCATGCCGAGAATACGATCAATATCTGAGTTACCAAGGAGCATTGGAGAAGACAGAAACTTATAGTCACCCAACGTGATAGAAACATCCGGAGCCATCATTTTGGTGTTCATGAACAAACCCGGAGAGGAAACCGCTATCGGCTTAGGCAAATTGATAGTATGCAAATCGTGCATGGATGCAAAAGGCTTCGATATGAATGACAAAGATGCAGCAGCATCAAAAAGAACTCTTGCAGGACTATCATTAACAGGAAGGTTACCCATGATCACTTCTGAAGAGTCCTCTACCTGAGTTGCGTTCATCATGTTGATCTTTGCAGACTTGGGATTATGCTTGACCACTGCGGTGCTGGCAGATCTCACAGGAGGAGGAGGCAGAAGACGCCTCTGGTTGAAGCATTTGTTTGCATAGTGACCATTCTGCTGACACTTGTTGCACGTGACCTCTAAAAGCGGACGGTGATACGGAGCACTTGATCTTGGAGCATGAGACGAAGTCTTGTTCTGAAAGCCTGGGTTGGGTGGGTTGGAAGATCCATTGCCACCTTTGCTCTTCTGCTTATAAGGCTGGTGGAACGGAGTAGGAGGAGGCAACCAATACTTTTGCTGCTTAGCTAACACTTGAGTTGAGGAAGAAGGAGTTGCATCCCTGACTCTCTTCTTAGAAGCATTGCACTTGAGCTAAGCAGTCTCTTGCTTCAGTGCCATGTTGTAGAATTCATCATACTTTCTCGGCTCAAAAAGCACAAGAGCTAGTTGCAGATCTTCTCTGAGGCCACCTCTGAACTGATAAACCATGCTCTTCTCGTCAGGGACGTCTTGCTTAGCGAAACGAGCGAGCTTCTGGAACATGATGTTGTATTGGTAAAAAGACAAGCTGCCTTGCTTCAGATTGCGGAACTCATCACGCTTGCTCTCAACAACACTCTGAGGAATGTGGTGAGCTCTGAAGTCTTGGCAAAATTCATCCCAGGTAATCACACGACCTCCTCTAGAATCTTTGTATTGTTGATACCACTCTACATCTTGGTCTTTGAGTTGGAACAAGGAAAACTTGACAAAGTCCTCAGGCCTGACGTTGCTGCACTCGAAATGTTTGCAGATATCCACGAGCCAATCATTAGAGTCTGTGGCCTAGACACAGCTACTGGAGGTCTTTGGCTGGTTTGCGAGGAACTGGTTGAGTGTAGCAAACTGATTTTGATTGTTGCCATTGCCTTGATTTCCTTGGTTGCCCTCTTGCAAGAGTTTCATAAGCATCTGCATGTTGGCGTTGGTAGCGGCCATCACAGCTTGCCATGCCTCCGGAGGTGGAGGTGGTGGCGGCGGATCCGGATTTAGACGCGTTGGAGGAGGCATTCTAAAGAGGGTGATATCCGTTAGCATCTTGAAAGATATATATTCAAGCTGAATCAAATGCATCGAAATTGCAACATATAGTCTTAACATTTGAACAAGAATGAACAAATGAACTCCAAATTAAATGGTCACGCTTCAATAAATTGGGAAGCCACTTATATAGAGGTAGATGAATAAAACAACAAGGTATGGACATGAACAAACACTTGGTGAGGATTACCCGATCACAAACCAAATATCCGCGTAAGAAATACTAGAGCTACATGAATTCCCACCTATGAAACTCCTGAAATTTTCCGGTTATGCAATCAGGTGTTGGGGATATAGGGGAAGCATAATATCTCACCCAAATCTAGCAAATCCTACATCCAGCTGTATCCATCCTTCAATACATAACCAAGAAACCTTCGGAAATCATTTACCTCAACCTTCGAAAAGCATCCGTTATACGAGTTATGGCAATACTCCCGAACTCCCGCCCCAGTACTGGGTGGCGTCGAGGTTATCTCACCAACAACTGCATAAAAGATATTTTCGATGTCGGTGAAACTCAGGTATTTCAGAACTGCAAACGATAAAATTGTGACGACAACCCCTCGGAGCTCAACACCCCGGGACACTGTCACAACCCCTAAATGTCAGGAGGCACCAAGAACAATGTTCTCGTCACAAAACCATCGCCACGATTCCAAGTTACCAGCATGATCCTAAAAAAATTAGTGAAATTTGAGAAGAGAAGAGTCGAAACTCTACGTCAGGATGCCTCACCAGAGCGACGAAGGGACTGAGGAGTAAAAAGAATCCTACTCTTCGATATATATAATCCTAAAAGACTCAAAACATTTTTCTAGAATGAAAAACGCCAACGATTCGATCAAGCAGGGGGCTCCTAAGTCGGGGAAGGCTCTGATTACCAACTTGTAACACCCACGATGCGGCTATATCTCCCACGTGTTGGAGCACGACTTAGAGGCATAACCGCATTGTAGGCAATGTCGCAAGAGGGGTAATGTTTACACATCCCATATACTGAATAAGAAAAGAGGTACATAGTTGGCTAACAATCGCCATGTCACACAATACATAAATATAGCATTACAAACATCCAGATACAATCAAGGTCCGACTACGGAACCAAAATAAAGACAAACCCAAATGCATAATGTCCCCGATCGCCCCAACTGGGCACCACTACTAATCATCTGGAAAGGAAACGTAGTATCGTCCTAAGTCCTCATCGAACTCCCACTTGAGTTCAGTTGCATCTCTTGGAATGGTATCATCGGCACCTGCAACTGGTTTTGGAAGTAATCTATGAGTCACGGGGACTCAGCAATCTCACACCCTCGCGATCAACACTATTTAAGCTTATAGGTAGGTAAAAGGTATGAGGTGGATCTGTAGCAAACACTAGCATATATGGTGGCTAACATACGCAAAAGAGAGCGAGAAGAGAAGGCGAAGCATGTTCACGAATCTATGATCAAGAAGTGATCCTAGACTACTTACGCTCAAGCATAACACGAGACCGTGTTCTCTTCCCGGACTCCGCCGAAAAGAGACCATCACGGCTACACACATTGTTGATCCATTTTAATTAAGTTAAGTTTCAAGTTTTCTACAACCGGACATTAACAAATTCCCATCTGCCCATAACCGCGGGCACGGCTTTCGAAAGTTCAAATCCCTGCAGGGGTGTCCCAACTTAGCCCATCACAAGCTGTCACGGTCAACGAAGGATATTCCTTCTCCCAGGACGGCCCGATCAGACTCAGAATCCCGGTTACAAGACATCTCGACAATGGTAAAACTAAACCAGCAAAGCCACTCGAATGTGCCGACAACTCCTGATAGGAGCTGCACATATCTCGTTCTCAGGGCACACCGGATGGGCAAGACGTCGGGTTGGCATAGACCCTGGTTGCCCAGGGGGCGCCGGACATCGTCCAGGTTGTGCCAACACTTAGAGAAGCACTGGACCAGGGGGTTAAAATAAAGAAGACCCTTGAGTCCGCGAAACCCAAGGGAAAAAGGCTAGGTGGCAAAAGGTAAAACCAAGGTTGGGCCTTGCTGGAGGAGTTTTATTCAAGGGGAATTGTCAAGGGGTTCCCATTATAACCCAACCGCGTAAGGAACGCAAAATCAAGGAACATAACACCGGTATGACGGAAACTAGGGCGGCAAGAGTGGAACAAAACACCAGGCATAAGGCCGAGCATTCCACCCTTTACCAAGTATATAGATGCATTCAAGTAGACAAGATATAATAGTGATATCCCAACAATAAACATGTTCAAACAAGGAACAAACTCCAAACTTCACCTACAACTAACAATGCTATAAGAGGGGCTGAGCAAAGCGGTAACATAGCCAAACAACGGTTTGCTAGGACAAGGTGGGTTAGAGATTTGACATGGCAATATGGGAGGCATGGTAAAGCATGTGGTAGGTATCGTAGCATAGGCATAGCAAAATAGGGAGCATCTAGCAAGCAAAGATAGAAGTCATTTCGAGGGTATGGTCATCTTGCCTGCAAAGTTCTCCGAGTTGACGTAAGCTTGATCCTCGTAAGCGATCTCAACGGGTTCCTCGATCACGTACTCGTCTCCAGGCTCTACCAAAAGCAAGACACTAGCAAAGGGAACCACGATCAACCTTGGTACAATGCGCAAGCAACATGATGCAAAACATGGCATGATATGCGGGATGTGATGTGCAATGCATATGCATGCTTCGGAAAGGAAAGATTGAACCAGGCCTCAACTTGGAAAACCAAGAGTGCCGCTGGAAAGATGAGTTGATTTCGGTCGAAATTGATATAAAGATCACCGGAATCGGATGCACGGTTTGCAAATGGCAAGCAAAAGAATAATGGCACTAAGCTACGATTAACAACACGATGCCATCTAAATGCATCAAGAAAAATAAGCTACTGCACTCTAACATAGCAAAAAAGCACATGGCAGTGATCCACTCAAGATGCTTGACAAAAGATGAACGCTGAGCTATGGCTAAATCACTCAATAGCAGGTTCAAACAAGCATGACAAATGTGCGAAAGATATCAGGTTCACAGACTTGGTGAAAAATAACATGTCAGGTTTTAACATCAGGAAGCAATGTTTAGAGCAAGATTACAACATGCTATAGGAACATATCATGGCAAAGCAAGGCATAAATGATACTACTCAAAGCATATAAGAGAAGTCCCTTACTGACCATAAGCCAAACGGGATCAGAAAATACAATGGCACCCATGTAAACATGGCAAGTTTCATTAACAGATTCAGACTTAGCAGAAAACTGGACATGGCAAAAACAGAGTTACATAGGCATGTTTGCGAGCTCGATGCACTCACCAGAAGGCATTGCATGACAAACTAAGCATACACCCAGCAAGAAGACATGATCAATAAGCAAACCATGGCAAGAAAAAACACATAGAATGCATGGATCAACTACAACAACCTCGGCAAAATGGATTAACATGTAAACAATCTGCCAGGAACATTTTATAGCAAAAGTAGAGCAACATTGAGTCATGCTAGGGTGCTCCATAATTGCAAACAAAGACACGGATGGATAGAACATAACAATATCTCAAAATCATCCTTATTGAACATGCTCAAAGGGGGCGTGGATCACTCTGTAGTAACAAGAATACATGGCATAAAAATATCATCAGGGGAATGACTTAGAAGAATTCTAAGTCCCTGAAATCAGCAACATCACGAGAGCTACTTTGCATGCTTGTGCTAGTCACCATAATGATCACAAAAATACATGGCATACACCCTTGTAAAGATGGCATGGCATAACCCAAAACACATGTAGGGCTCAAGTTCATAGGAGGCACACATTAGACATGGCAAAAATGACAAATGTCCATAATCTGTTAAGAAACATACACTAACATTACATAGCACTCTTGCAATAACATTTAGGGCATCAAGATGAACTGAAATGAACATGGTGCAATGGAATGAAATGAAGTGCACATCCAGATGAACAATTTGATATGCTACACGTCCAAAACGGAGCGATGGATGATGAGATATCACATGATGAAGCTGCCTAAATATACTGAAAACTGGGGGACTTAGTGATATTTTTACCCTCCGGATCTAGGGTTCTTCGTGGGCGCGCGAACCGAGGTCAAACTCCAGCGATGTAAGGGCTTGCTCCGGCGAGGGGAAGGCTTGCTCTGGTGAGGGGAAGGCTTGCTCCGGCGAGGGGAAGGCCGGAGGGGGGTGGATCCGGCCGTCCCCCGATCACATGCGGCGACGGGCGGCGGCTCCGGTGGCGGCGAGGGCGGCGGCCGCGGCAGACGGCGAGTGGCGACCCGGCGAGTTGGTGGCGGCGGTGGCCGGCAGTGAAGGAGGCGAACGGTGGCGAGGCGGGAGGCGGCGCGCGCTCGCGGGCGCAGCCGGGTGCGGGTGGCGGCGACTGGACCCGTGGGGGCCCACTACGGGCCTCGGCGGGCCGATCGGCGGGGAGGCGCGGTGATGTGGGGCTTGCGGCTCGGCGAGTTAGGAGGCGACACATGGGGGCGGCGCGGCGGTGCGGAAGTGTCCGGCCCGATCCGGACACGTCCGGCGGCGGGAGGGGGAAGAGGCTAGGGTTTGATCCAGAATTTTTGGGGCGAGGCACCTATTTATACATAGAAGGAGCTAGGAGACTCCAAATTGAGCATGGTTTTTGGCCACGCGATCGTGATCGACCGACCGAGATGATGGAGGGGGTTTAGGTGAGTTTTGGGCCACTTTGGAGAAGTGTTGGGCTGCAACACACATGAGGCCTTTCCGGTTCCTCGGTTAACCGTTGGAGTATCAAACGAAGTCCAAATGGCACGAAATTTGACAGGCGGTCTACCGGTGGTATACCAAGGCCACTTGGCAAGTCTCGGCCCAATCCGATAACGTTTAACACCCGCACATGAAAAGAGGCAAAAGGGGATGCTGGAGGACATAGGAGCGTTGGAATGCAAAATGGACAACGGGGAAAATGCTCAGATGCATGAGACGAACACGTATGCAAATGCGATGGACATGATGACATGATAAGAGATGCATGACATGGACAAAAGCAAAACGAAGACAAAACCCAACCACGTGGGAATATCATAACTTAGTGCCGAAAATGGCAAGAGTTGGAATACAAATATGGCAAATTACATACGGGGCGTTACAGCACCCTCCCGTGGATAACAATACAGTATTGACAGTCTTCGAGACCTTCGCCTCAAATAATAGTCGTAAGCGAGCACTCTGCAGCCTTGCCGAAGTCTGCCATGTGGCAGCAGTAAATCGATGGAGAGACACGACAATCACCTTCAATGCCAATGACGAACCTAAATTCCGAACAACCCGAGCACCAGCCGCCTTGGTCCTCAGTCCAATTGTGGACGGCTTTCGTCTCACTAAAGTGCTCATGGACGGCGGCAGCGGATTAAACCTCATTTATGAGGAGACTCTTCAAAAAATGGAAATAGACAGAACCATATTGAGCAAAGCAGCATGACCTTCCGAGGAATCATCCCTAGTCGGGAGGCACGTTGCGCTGGGAAAATCACACTAGATGTGGTATTCGGCACTCCGGAGAATTACAGGTCCGAAGAAATTACATTCCATGGGGCCCCGTTTAGTAGCGGATACCACGCCCTTCTAGTGCGGGCGGCATTCATGATCTTCCAAGCCATACCCCATTACGGGTACATGAAGCTCAAAATGCCCGAGCCCAATGGAATCATGACTCTAGCTAGTGATCCGGAGATAGCACTCCGCGCCGAGAACAAAACAGCCGCACTGGCCCTCAAGGCATTATCCGAAGCCCTTATGGAGGAGGAATTAACCGCGCTGTGTTCCAAAGTGGACAGGGACGATGTGATACTAGACAAAAGATACAAGTCCACTTCTTTTAAACCAGCGGATGGAATAGTCAAATTCCAAGTCCATCCAACGGCCCCACAGAAACAGCATCCATCGGGGCACAGTTAAACCCCACTGTAGACGCCGCACTATGGGAGTTCCTGCGCGAGAATTGGGACATATTCGCCTGGCACCCTTCAAACATGCCAAGAATCCCACGCAGGCTGGCCGAGCATAGCCTCAACATTCTAAAGGGATTCAAGCCGGTCAAGCAGACTCTTTGACGTTTCTCTGAACCTAAGCGACAATCCATGGGAGAGGAGCTAGCCAAGTTACTGGAGGCCGGATTCATTAGAGAAATAAAGCATCCGGACTGGCTAGCAAACCTGGTGATGGTACCAAAGAAGGACAAATCCTGGTGCCTATGCGTCGACTTCAAGGACCTTAATAAGGCTTGCCCAAAGGATCCCTTCCCCCTCCCTCGCATCGATCAAATTATCGACACTACCGTAGGACATGACTCATTGTGCTTCCTCGACGCATACTCCGGTTACCACCAAATTAAGATGGAGGAGTACGATCAAGCCGCTACGGCATTTATCACTCCATATGGCCCCTTCTGTTTTAACACAATGCCCTTCCGGCTCAAAAACGCCGGCGCAACATATCAGCGCATGATTCAGACATGTCTGGAAAAGCAGATCGGCAAAACAGTGGAGGCATACGTAGACGATGTGGTCGTTAAAACCAGACACGTCGACTCCTTAATAGATGACTTTAGGCTCACGTTCGACAATCTCCGAACATACGACATTAAGCTCAATCCGGAAAAATGCGTTTTCGGCATACCCGCCGGAAAGCTCTTGGGCTTTATCGTCTCCAGTAGAGGAATTGAAGCAAATCCGGCTAAAATCCGAACTCTATCGCAGTTGTCTATCCCAACTGACCTCAAGAAAATCCATTAGTTAACTGGATGCGTGGTGGCCTTAAGCCGCTTTATCTCTCGATTAGGAGAAAAGGCACTCCCCCTTTATTGCCTTCTTCGGCGCACCGAACACTTCGAGTGGAGGGATGCAGCCACAGCCGGATTGGAAGAAATAAAAGCCATCCTAGCCACGAACCCAATCTTGGCCGCGCCAAATGTTGGTGAACCAATGTTTTTATATATAGCGACAACTCACCAAGTTGTAAGCGCAGTGCTCGTCGTCGAACGAGAGACGGACGGACACAAATTCCCACTTCAAAAGCCGGTCTATTATGTGTCCACAGACCTCACTCCATGCAAATCACGGTACCCACATAATCAAAAGATAGCATACGCGGTATTTATGGCATCCCGGAAATTACAACACTACTTTCAAGAGTGTTCAATCACGGTTGCTTCAGAAGTACCACTCAACGACATAATAAACAACCACGATGCCACGGGCCGGATTGCCAAATGGGATATCGAGCTCCTCCTATTCGACATAACATATAGACTACGGCGAGCCATTAAGTCTCAAGTACTGGCCGATTTCGTCGCCGAATGGACAGAAGCCGAACTCCCTAAAGAGTATGGTGCATACTCCAATTGGATCATGCACTTTGACGGCTCTAAAATGCTGGCTGGTCTGGGGGCTGGCATTGTCCTGACGTCCCCCACCGGAGATACAGTCCAATACGTACTCCAAATACTATATACAGACTCCAACAACGCAACCGAATACGACGCCCTATTACATGGTCTCTGGATGGCAGATTCCATGGGCATTCAACGCCTGGAGGTGCGTGGGGACTTGAACCTCACAAAATCTCAAATAAATGGAGACTTTGATACCAAGGATCCAAAAATGGCAGCATATCGCTACGCCGTCCTCAAAATGTCAGCTCGGTTCAAGGGGCTTGAATTCCACCATGTGGCTCGGGAAAACAATCAAGCGGCGGATATCCTCGCCCGTATCGGCGCGAAGCGCAATCCTGTCCCACCCAACATCTTCTTGGAAAGGTTGTTTAAGCCATCCGTGGTATGAGAAGGGGACACCGGTAATAATAGTCCGGACCCAACCACAACACCAGATACCGAACATTCTGACACAATCGGAGGCTCTGCCATCGAAATAACACCTTCAGCCCACGTGATAATGGTCGTCATCGCCCTGTGGACAGAACCTTTCCTGGCCTACCTAACCAGGCAGGAACTACCTAAGGACCAAAATGAGGCACGCTGCATAATGCGGCGATCTAAAGCCTGCAGGGTCCACGAGGGAGAGCTTTATAAGAAAAGCACTACCGAAGTCCTTCAAAGGAGCATCTCCGAAGAGGAAGGGTGGAAGGTTTTGGCAGAAATCCATGCTGGACTCGGCGGCCACCATGCCGCAGCCCGGGCCCTTGTAAGCAAGGCCTTCCGTACAGGTTTTTATTGGCCGACGGCCCGAGCAGATGCACAGTATCTTGTCCAACATTGCGTTGGTTGCCAGCTTTTTGCAAACCAAAGCCATATGCCACCCACCGCTCTCCAAACAATCCCCATTACTTAGCCCGTTGCGGTCTAGGGTCTTGATTTGGTCGGACCCCTTAAAGGGGGAACCCATAAGAAAACATACTTACTGGTCTTGGTGGATAAATTCACCAAATGGATAGAAGCCAAACCTGTTAAAACGGCTAAATCCGGACCGGTAATAGACTTCATAACTGGGGTTGTACACCATTACTACATCCCCCACAGCATCATCACTGACAACGGCATGAACTTTACAGCCGACGAGGTAAAACTTTGGTGCAGCAACATGGGCATCAAGCTCTATTATGCTTCTGTCTATCACCCGCAAACTAATGGTCAAGTCCAACGAGCAAATGGTCTCATCATGAGCAGCATCAAACCCAGATTAGTGCGATCCTTAAAGGAATCAAACAGGCACTGGGTAGAGGAGCTCGACTCCGTACTATGGGGGTTGCGGACCACACCGAATCGCACTACCGGATACACACCATTCTTTATGGTGTACGGCGCAGAGGAGGTTCTGCCCTGCGACAGAATTCATGACTCACCTCAAGTGCGCATGTATGAAGAAAAAGAGGCCGAGCTCGATTGGCAGGACAGTTTGGACGCCCTGGAAGAGGAGCGCGAAGTGGCAAAAGCCTGTTCCGCATTCTATCAGCAACAGGCTCGAAGGTATCAAAGCAGAGAAGTATGGGCCAAAATCTATAACATTGGCGAACTAGTTATACGCCTGCCGGAGAAGAAAAAGAACAAGTTGAAGCCCAAATGGGAAGGTCCCTTCATTGTTGACCAGGTTCTGACCGGTGGAGCGTACCATCTGCGAGATGCATCGGACAATCGACTCGAGCCAAACCCGTGGAACGCAGCCAGACTCCGAAGATTCTACGCCTGGTGTCGGACTCTATGTTCGTCTCCTTACCTCCGTCAATTTTTTGCATATCAATTATCTATCTTTTCTCTGTTTCTCTCTATTTTTATACTCCTCAAGGCCTTAAAAGGCTAAACTTGTGTCTTGGTTACACAATCTTGACGCACTAACTGCGCTCATTATACCTGGGGCCTTCTTATAGAGAAGCTTAATATAACTATTTTTCTGGTCTTTATGCCCCACACATGTGTTACTCTTCCGCATGTACCTTTTTTCACCATTATATGCATCAATATGACTTAAGTTTTGGCCAAGCTGGGTTTCCTGGCTCTTGTATTTATGCCCTACGTTCCCATTAATTCGGCTAGGCATAAGGGGAGCACCTATATGATTGTTACTAGCGGGTCAGCCGGATATGTACCTCAGACTGGGTGAAGCCGAAAGCTAGCGTTCTTAAAGGAATATTCGGTCGGTGAACAAAAGATGACTTTTATTTGGTCATACACCAAACTGACGGGGATCTCTTTCCCATCGGGCCCCATAGGTCCGACCTCGGCCATGTGGTTTGGGTCAGCTTTGGTATATCGCGTCTTCACCATAGCCCAGGCTCCCCTTGCACCTTGTCGGCAGGCTGATATCTTCCATAATCGGAAGCGCCGCCACGCTCACTTGAGCTTCTCTACAAGCTCCCCCATGCCTCCTGGCGGGGACGCGAAAGGCCACAAGGCTTGGGCAATACCCTACATCACCTGCCGAACTTGTTCGTGCAGTTGTAGAGCTCTGGTAGAAGATCACCCGCAGACCCGGGCATCTCCTCCGCGGGATGACCCATCAGCATACCTGCAAACATAACTCTGTTAGCCGGCTTCTTCAACGAACTCCTTCAAAAGTTCATTCAAGCACTTACTAAAAATGCCGCGTCCAAGCCGCTTATTCTCCTTTACGGAGTCCACAAGCTGGGCTCGGACGTCTTTCAGTTCCACGTCTAGCCGGATATTGGCGTCCTAGAGATTATTTTTCTCATGCCTGACCCGCGTAAGCACGCGCTCGCCAGCATTTAGCTGTCGATTAGCACATTGCGCATCCTCCGGCACAGCCTCCGGATTCACACTGGGGTCATCTGCAACATCTACTGTTAGATTTGCATGCATGCCACATACTATATGGTACCTATAATTCTTTGCAATGGAAGCAAATGTTACCAGAGGGTGCATTCTCGGACTCCTTCAACGCGGCCACCGCAGCCTGTAGCTGGGCTTTGCACTCTTCCAGCTCTTGAGACAATAGGGTATTCTTCTTTGTAAGAACCTGCACAAATAATGATCCTTAAATCAGTTGTGTCAACTGTTTCAAGTCTCAGGGGCTACTGATATATATAATCGTCAGATTTTCCTACCCGTATATCCTTTACATACTGGTCCGTGGCTCTGGCAAGACCATTTTGAGCAACTTGGATGTACGCGTCTCCTGAGTTGAAGGCATTGAACGCCTCTTGGGAGAAACAAGCGTCACGGAGTACGGCCCGGCGACGCCTGTGATTCATGGCGCTCTCCACTTCGGAATTTGTAGCGGATAGTCTGTCCGCATCCTCTGTAGGAGGAGCATCCGGCGTTCGCCCCGTGTTAGATTCCGCCTCTATATCCGGCCCTGGAGCTCGACTGGTGGAGGCGTGATCGGTGGCCTCTCCGGATATAGTCCGGTGAGCGTTTTTCCTGCTAGGAAACATGGACGTCATTATATTTTAAAGAAAGACAACAACCACTGAGCGATGTTTTGTGTCATACCTCTGGGCCGGTGTCTCGGTCCTGTCCGCCTTCCTTTTTGGCCTACTCGGCTTCAGTGCCCCGTGTTGGCGAGTCATTGCGGGTTCGGCATGGAGTCCCGAAGGCCTTCCCTGTAAAGCACCATATGTGTACGGTTGGTGAAGTGCAAAAGGGGATCCTTCTTAGAAGTTGGGACTCCGGTTTTCCCTTACCTGTGATGCAGGGAGTAGCCCAGGATAGTCGGCTATGAAGGCCACCATGGTGTCATCGCAACTCAATTGATAGAACATCCTGTCTATCAGGTCCACAAATATGTACGGATCCTCTTCAAATCCGGGATCGAGGGCCCGGTCAGGGTCCTCCGGTTGTGGAGGTGGGCTATTGACCTCCCTTACAGCTTTTCATAGTTCCTGTCGTGAAATGGCAAGGTGAGTATTTACGACAAAGAATGCGGGAAGGTTGGGAGTAAAGAGTGACAGCTCACCCAGCTTGGAGGATTGTACATGGAGAATCCATCCCGTGGCTTAATACGGATGAACCACTCTTCCTCTCCCTTCAACAACTCGGACAGAATTTTTGCTAAAGCAGTAGCGGAGTCCGGTCCCTTACGCCCGCAGCGGGTGGCATCATCTTCCCCGTTAAAGCACCACAGGGGGTGCCTTCGATATTGAAGTGGATGCACCCCCCGCATTATGCATATTGATATAACCTCGATTCTTATCAATCTTGATTGAGCCAGTACTTTAATCCGGTCCATCAGGTAAGGGACTTCTCCGTTATCTTCCTCCTGGGGGCTCCGTGGGCGCCAGCTTCGGCGTTTATTTAGAGGAGCATTGTGGAACTCGGGAACACCCCTCCGAAAAGGATCTAGAAGGGGGACGTCCTCCATGTAAAACCACTCCGAAGGCCAGTCTTCGGACGTCTTCTTCGAGGTACTGGACAAGTATCTGGTACCGGCGATGTGCCATATTTCGGCTCATCCCACTTGATATAGTGACCCCTCCTGTGTACGGGGCACAAGGCAGAATAGGCTCTTCCACAGCTCGAAATGAGCCTCGCAGCCCAGAAACAGCTCACAAAGGGCAACATAACCAGCGATGTGTAATATTGAAGCGGGGGTAAAATTATGCAACTGGAGGCCGTAAAACTCCAGGAGCCCGCGGAGGAACGGATGGATTGGAAATCCAAGTCCCCTTAGTAAATAAGGGACAAGGCATACCCGCTCCCCCTTGGAGGGATTGGGGAAGCTCTCCACTTGCTCCCCGCCATTATAGGTGGCGAGCCCGGCTGGAACGGGGACCATATATGCTGGAGGGAGAAATCCCTGGGTCTGCAACTCTACTAATTGGTTGTGCGATACGGAACACTTCTCCCAGTCACCGGGCTTAGGGCTACGGGAGCGGGAGGAGGAGCTGCGGTGGCCGGCCATGTTGGAATGGATTTTTCCGAGCGCGCTCCGATGGAAACTCACCGTGGGAGGATGGTGTGGTTTGGATCTAAGAATCCCCGTCCCTTTAATAGTCAGTTTATTTACATGGCTAGGGTGGCGAATGTAAAAATGCCCTAGCTCCTCGCATTCGCTGGACACGTGGAAGATAGCCCTTATTGGGCGCAGAAGCCAAGAAGTGCAACATTTATGGGGAGCCGGACACTACGCAGCAGATATGCAGAATTTGGAGAGGAACCCGCCTTGCAATGCCGAAGACGAAACTGCGTGCCGGACTCATCGTCATTGAAGCCTAGTTCGGGGGCTACTGAGGGAGTCCTGGATTAGGGGGTCTCCGGACAGCCGGACTATATCCTTTGGACGGACTGTTGGACTATGAATATACAAGATTGAAGACTTCGTCCCGTGTCCGGATGGGACTTTCCTTGGCTTGGAAGGCAAGCTTGGCAATACGGATATGTAGATCTCCTCCCTTGTAACCGACTCTTTGTAACCCTAGCCCCCTCCGGTGTCTATATAAACCAGAGGATTTAGTCCGTAGGACAACAGACAATTATACCATAGGCTCTATGATTTCATGGTAGATCAACTCTTGTAATACTCATATCATCAATATCAATCAAGCAGGACGTAGGGTATTACCTCCATCAAGAGGGCCTGAACCTGGGTAAACATCGTGTCCCCTGCCTCATGTTACCATCCGCCTTAGACGCACAATTTGGGACCCCCTACCCGAGATCCGCCAGTTTTGACACCGAGACCCTCAATTGGATGACCTAAGGTTAATCATTCCGTGGGAGGCGTAGGATGAAGATGGTCTCTCTCAAACAATCCTGCAACCAAATAGCAAAAAGTCTCTTGTGTCCCCAACACACCCAATACAATGGTAAATTGTATAGGTGCACTAGTTCGGCGAAGAGATGGTGATACAAGTGCAATATTGATGGTAAATATAGGTTTTTGTAATCTGAAAATATAAAAACAGCAAAGTAACTGAAGATGAAATTGAGCATAAACGGTATTGCAATGCTTTGAAACAAGGCCTAGGGTTCATATTTTCACAAGTGCAAGTTCTCTCAACAATAATAACATAATTGGATCATATAACTATCCCTCAACATGCAACAAAGAGTCACTCCAAAGTCACTAATAGCGGAGAACAAACGAAGAGATTATTGTAGGGTACGAAACCACCTCAAAGTTATTCTTTCTAATCAATCTATTAAAGAGTCCGTAGTAAAATAACATGAAGCTATTATTTCCGTTCAATCTATCCTAGAGTTCGTACTAGAATAACACCTTAAGACACAAATCGACCAAAACCCTAATGTCACCTAGATACACCAATGTCACCTCAAGTATCCATGGGTATGATTATACGATATGCATCACACAATCTCAGATTCATCTATTCAACCAACACAAAGAACTTAAAGAGTACCCCAAAGTTTCTACTGGAGAGTCAAGATGAAAATGTGTGCCAACCCCTATGCATAAGTTCACAAGGTCACGGAACTCACAAGTTGATCCCCAAAACATACATCAAGTGGATCATGTGAATATCCCATTGTCACCACAGATAAGCACATGTAAGACATACATCAAGTGTTCTCAAATCCTTAAAGACCCAATCCGATAAGATAACTTCAAAGGGAAAACTCAATCCATTACAAGAGAATAGAGGGTGAACTCATAAGATCCAACTATAATAGCAAACTCGTGATACATCAAGATCGTGCCAAATCAAGAACACGAGAGAGAGAGAGAGAGAGAGATCAAACACATAGCTGCTGGTACATACCTCAGCCTCGAGGGTGAACTACTTCCTCCTCGTCATGGAGAGCGCCGGGATGATGAAGATGGCCATCGGAGAGGGGTTCCCCCTTCCGGCAGGGTGACGAAACGGGTCTAGATTGATTCTCGGTGGCTACAGAGGCTTGCAGTGGGAGAACTACCGATCTAGGTTTCTTTCTGGAAGTTTGGGTATATATAAGAGGTGTTGGAGTCGGGAACAAGTTAGGGGGGTCCTCGAGGCGGCCATGAGGTAGGCGGCGCGCCCCCACCCTCGTGGGTGCCTCGGGGCTCTTCTGGCCCATCTCCGGTACTCCGTGGGCTTCTTCTGGTCCAAAAATTATCTCCGTGAATTTTCAGGTCAATTGGACTCCGTTTGGTTTTCCTTTTCTGCAATACTCAAAAACAAGGAAAAAATAGAAAATGGCACTGGGCTCTAGGTTAATAGGTTAGTCCCAAAAATCATATAAAATAGCATATAAATGCATATAAATGGCACTGGACAGCCGGACTATATCCTTTGGCCGGACTGTTGAACAATAAAAAAGTATAGATACGTTGGAGACGTATCGAGCATCCCCAAGCTTAATTCCTCCTTGTCCTCGAGTAGGTAAATGATAAAAACAGAATTTTTGATGTGAAATGCTACCTAACATAATTATCCATGTTATTCTCTTTATTGTGGCAAGAATATTCAGATCCGAAAGATTCAAGACAAAAGTTTAATATTGACATAAACATAATAATACTTCAAGCATACTAACAAAGTACTCATGTCTTCTCAAAATAACATGGACAAAGAAAGCTATCCCTACAAAATCATATAGTCTGGCTATGCTCTATCTTCATCACAGAAAATATTTAAATCATGCACAACCCTAATGACAACCCAAGCAATTTTTCATACTTTTGATGTTCTCAAACTTTTTCAATCTTCACGCAATACATGAGCGTGAGCCATGGACATAGCACTATAGGTAGAATAGAATGATGGTTGTGGAGAAGACAAAAAGGAGAAGATAGTCTCACATCAACTAGGCTTATCAACGGGCTATGGAGATGCCCATCAATAGATATCAATGTGAGTGAGCAGGGATTGCCATGCAACGGATGCACTAGAGCTATAAGTGTATGAAAGCTCAAAAAATACTAAGTGGGTGTGCATCCAACTCGCTTTCTCACGAAGACGTAGGGCATTTTGAGGAAGCCCATCATTGGAATATACAAGCCCAGTTCTAGAATGAAAGATTCCCACTAGTATATGAAAGTGACAACATAGGAGACTCTCTATCATGAAGATCATGGTGCTAATTTGAAGCACAAGTGTGATAAAAGGATAGTAGCATTGCCCCTTCTCTCTGTTTCTCTCATTTTGTTTTTTTGGGCCTTCTCTTTTTTATGGACTCTTTTTTTCTCTTTTTTCTTCATTTTTCGTCCGGAGTCTCATCCCGACTTGTGGGGGAATCATAGTCTCCATCATCCTTTCCTCACTGGGTCAATGCTCTAATAATGATGATCATCACACTTTTATTTACATAAAACTCAAGAATTACAACTCGATACTTAGATCACAATATGACTATGTGAATGCCTCTGGCGGTGTATCGGGATGTGCAATGACTCATGAATGACATGTACGAAAGAATTATGAACGATGGCTTTGCCACAAATACGATGTCAACTACATGATCATGCAAAGCAATATGACAATGATGAAGTGTGTCATAATAAATGGAACGGTGGAAGTTGCATGGCAATATATCTTAGAATGGCTATGGAAATGCCATAATAGGTAGTTATGGTGGCTGTTTTGAGGAAGGTAATGGTGGGTGTATGGTACCGGCAAAAGTTGTGCGGCACAAGAGGGGCTAGCACTAGTGGAAGGGTGAGAGTGTGTATAATCCATGGAGTCAACATTAGTCATAAAGAACTCACATATTTATTGCAAAAATCTATTAGTTATCGAAACGAAGTACTACGCGCATGCTCCTAGGGGGATAGATTGGTAGGAACAGACCATCGCTCATCCCCGATCGCCACTCATAAGGAAGACAATCAATAAATAAATCATGCTCCGACTTCATCACATAACGGTTCACCATATGTGCATGCTACGGGAATCACTAACTTTAACACAAGTATCTCTCAAATTCACAACTACTCTACTAGCATGACTCTAATAACACCATCTTCATATCTCAAAACAATCATCAAGTATCAAACTTCTCATAGTATTCAATGCACTCCATATGAAAGTTTTTATTATACCCATCTTGAATGCCCATCATAGTAGGACTAATTTTATAACTCAAGTAAATTACCATGCTGTTCTAAAGGCTCTCAAGTAATATAAGTGAAGCATGAGAGTTCAACAATTTCTTCAAAATAAAACTACCGCCATGCTCTAAAAAGATATAAGTGAAGTACTCACTACAAAAAAAGACACATCCGTGACATTTTGGGCCGAACAATTATTTTTTCTGTCATACATATGACACTTCTATGATGATAATTGTGACAAAACCCGGTATCATCATAGATGTGGTGGGCTCCTACTTCTATGACAAAAAATCATGACAGAAAATGGGCTTTTCGTCCTGGGCGGGCCGGAGACGCAACTGCATGACATTGTTTGGGCCGTCCATGACGGAAAAAACCGTGGTAGAAGCGAGGGCGAGGAAAATTTCGGGGAGTTCCCGGTTACGGTGGGAGGTCAGGGGCCGAGGGATGCACGCTTTTCTCGTACACCTACGCGCGTGTGTGCGAGGCGTTGGCTCTAACTGAACCCGAGCGAGGCGTTGGGCTCTAACTGAACCCGAGCGATTGCACTGCAGGCTACGCGTTACTGAACCCGAGCGATCGATCGATGGCTGTTAACTGAACCCGATCGAGCGATTCCTTCGCTACTACTGCTAACTGAAGCCGATCGATGCTGCCTCTGGATGAACAGTGAGCTTTGCGGGGGGGTTTGGATGAACAGTTCCCGGTGGGGGTGGATGAACAGGACCCCGTGGTGTTGCCTCTGGATAAACAGGACCCCGATTGATCGAGCTGGTTGGGGCTAGATGAACAGGACCCCGTGGAGGGCTGGATGAACAGGACCACCCTGTGGAGTGCAGGATGAAGAGTAGACAGTGGAGGGTAGGATGAACAGTAGCCCGTGGAGGGGTGGATGAACAGGAGCCCGTGGAGAGGGCTGGTTGAACAGTAGCCGCTGGAGTAGCGCATGGTGGAGGTTGGATGAACAGGAGCCCTTCGATGAACAGTCGCAGGTGGAGGCTGGAGGAGGTCGACGGTGGATGAACAATAGCTCGTGGAGGCTGGAGGGGGTCAACGGTGGAGATGAACAGTATCCCGTGGAGTCCCGTTTTGTGGTACGCCACACCCCGCCCGATGAACAGGACCCCCGTTTCAACCGTAGGAGGTCCGTTTCCTCCGTTTTGCGGTACGCCAGACCCCTCCCGATGAACAGGATCCCGTTTCGAACGTGGCCGGCAAACACAAGGCCATTTCCTCCGTTCTGCGGTACGCCAGGCCTCGTTTCCATCGCCTATTTCATCCAAGCCCTCCCGATGAACACGACGCATTCCGCTGCCTCCCCATGAACATGACGCATTCCGTTGCCTCCCCATGAACATGATGCATTCCATTGCCTCCCCATGAACACGACGACAATGTTGTTTCTCCATTCCGACCCAGCCATGTACATGAACCCTGGCCGTACGTATGCGCAAGTAGGCGTTCGAGACCCCGCCCGTATGTACACATACGTGGCCGTATTTTCTTTCTTGCACCCTGGCCGCCTCTACTACGACACGTGCACGCCTCTACATCCACTAGTATATATGTATGTACATGTTCACTACCAGAATGACAACGCTACGTACGCTTCAACCAGGTGGGTCCCGACTGTCAGGCACTTCCTTGTGTGCGAAGATGTAGCTGGTGGGTCCCAGCAGTCAGGGTGGCGAAATACGGTGGCCCGTCCGGTGGGTCCCCGCTGTCAGGTGGAGGAATAATTATTTTGCACGTAATAAGGAGGCACTTCCTTGCTGTGGCCGTGGACCCAGCTATCAGCCTCTCCACATACAGTCCACGTCCGATGGAAGCCGTTCCTTGACCACGTTGACCACACCGTGCCGAGAGCACCAGGGCGGTGGACGACGGCGAGGCCTAGGACAGGGACAACGCGGAGCCAGGGAAGATGCGGCAATGGATGCCCACGCGTAGAGGAGTATGAGGGTTCACTGGTTCGCTGCGGTGTGAGGCTGCCGTCGCCGCAGAATAACAGGGGTGTGGGTGAGTAGAGGGATGGCCTGGCCAGGGGTGGGAGTAGTAGGGGGCGGTGAGGCCTCCGCCGCATCGCAGCCGGCCACGGGAGGTAGGAGCACGAGGCACGACCGGCGCTGGTTTGGGCGGCTGGAGCAAGAAGACCAGAGGTTGAAGAAGCACTACGG
This sequence comes from Triticum urartu, assembly GCF_003073215.2. NCBI lineage: Eukaryota > Viridiplantae > Streptophyta > Magnoliopsida > Poales > Poaceae > Triticum > Triticum urartu. The sequence goes on from NC_053025.1 coordinate 410,934,405, forward strand.
CCGTTGGATGGACATCGTACGGTCACTGGAGCTAGAATCGTGCATATTGACTAAGTTGACAATGCCCTCCGTCCTCGTCAACTTAGTAGGCCCACAAGTCAGCCTGCCACTATACTGGGTCCCAGCTAACAGGGGGAGTATTCATTTCTTTGTGCGTAATAAGGAGGCACTTCCTTGCGTGCGAAGATATAGCTGGTGGGTCCGAGCTCTCAGCGGCGGTAATGTTTTTTTCGCGAAATACAGAGGCCCTTTCGGTGGGTCCCTAATGTCAGGTGGAGGAATCATTATTTTGCACATAATAAGGATGCATTTCCTTGCGTGCGGCCATGGACCTAGCTGTCGGCCTCTCCACGTAAAGTCCACTTCAGATGCATGTCGGTCGTTGACCACGTTGACCAGGCCGCGCTGAGAGCACCAGGGCGTGGACAACAGTGAGGCCTAGGAAGGGAACGACACGGAGGCAGGGAAGACTCGGCAATTGTTTCCCACTCGGAGGGGAGTACGACTGTACGAGCGTTTACTGGTTCTCTGCCATCGCCGGAGAATAACAGCAGGTGTGGGTGAGTAGAGGGATGGCTAGGCCAGCGATGGGAGTACGGTGGGGCGGTGAGGCCTGCACGGTAGCAGAGCCGGCCGCGGGGAGGACGGAGGAGGCAGTCCCGCCGGCGCCTGTTTGAGCGGCTGGAGCAGGAAGAGCAGAGATTGAAGAAGCACGACGACCGTTGGATGGCCATCCAACAGTCACTGCTTGTGTGTCAATAGTGGAAAACCGCATACAGCCCATCTGCCATTATTTCTAATAATTTACAGCGCATTTGCTAATAATTAAGGTTTTTTTGGAGCCCATATTCTTTTCGTTAGCATTACAGCCCATATTGTGGCCACGTTCAAAAATTATATGAAATTTTGCATATTTCAGTGCGGTCCGAACTGTTTTTAATCCCAAAATTTCCACTCACATTCAAACTAATATTAAAAATAAATGTATATCAATATAAAATCCAACAAATTCTCCAATAATAAAAATTAATGTAATTTCAAATCTAGAAATGAAAAAAGATATTTGAAACTAATTGCAGGTTTGATGTGTTTTAAAAATGTACAGCCCATTTCTCATTACTGATGGGCCATTTTCTCGGCCAGCCAAATGAAAGCTCTCCTCGTCTTGAAAGATTTGCAGCCCAACAGGCCTGACAAAGCGACTTACTTGGCAAATCACAAAAAAACTGGGCTGTGGCCATGGACCCAGCTGTCAGCCTCTCCACGTACAGTACTCTTCTGATGGAATGTCGTTGACCACGTTGACCACACCGCGCCGATAGCACCAAGGCGGTGGACGACGGCAAGGCCTAGGAAGGGGATGACACAGAGCCGGGGAAGACGCGGCAGTGGATGCCCATGCGGAGAGGAGTACGAGGGTTCACTGGTTCGGCTGCAGTGTGAGGCTGCCGTCGCCGCAGGGCCTGGCTAGCGCTGGGAGTAGTAGGGGGCGATGAGGCCTCATCGGCAGCACAGCCGGCCACTGGAGGCAGGAGCAGGCGATCTCCCCGGCGCTGGTTTGCGCGGCTGGTGCAAGAAGAGCAGCGATTGAAGAAGCAGCAGGACCTTTCGATTCAAATCCAACGGTGACTGCTGCTAGAATCATTTGTTGACTAAGTTGACAAGCCCTGTGTACGCGTCAACTTAGTAGGCCCACAGGTCAGCCTCCCAACCGGTGCGCCCCAGATGTCAGTGGGAGGAATCATTTTTTTCGCGTAATAAGGAGGCAGTTGATTGCGTGCGGCCAGGCCAGCGGAGGTAGTAGGGTGGGCCGGGGAAGCCTGCGCGGCATCACAGCGGGCCACAAGAGGAGGGAGCAGGTAGTCCCGCCGGCACTAGTTTAGGCGGCTGGAGCAGGAAGATCAGAGATTGTAGAAGCACGTCGGTCGTTGGATGGACATCCAACACTAACTGCTGCTAGAATCATGTGTTCACTAACAAAGCCTTGCGTAAACAAGTCAGCCTTGAAATCTGTGGCGTGTACAACCCATTTGCTATTATTTTTATAATTTTTACTCATTTTCTAATTCATATGGAATTTATTGCAGCCCGTTTTCCATTTTTAGAATTGCTGGCCATTTTCTGGTCAGTACCAGGGTCAAAAAATTAACTAAATATGTGGGAAATTTTGCAAATTCGCAAATTTTTGCTGGGGAACGAAATATTCTTAATCCAAAAATTAATAGCCATACTAAAACAAATTTAAAATTAAATTAGTACTATGTCATGTTAAATCCAATGAAATATGTATAAGATATTAGTGAAGAACAAAAACAAAAAAAGAAACTTATATCCCATTTGCTATAATTTTTTTTGGAATTTTCAACCCCTTTTGATATTACTTTTAACAGACATTGACCATACTCCTAAACCAGGCCAGAATGCATCCCTCCTCGTCTTGAAAGATGTGCAGCACGGTAATTAAGAGAAAACAAATAGGCCTAGCTTGGGTATTCTTCAAAAAGAAATACTGGGCTACCTGTTTTCCCAAAGAACTGGTGCATGAGCATTTAGCTTTATTTATTTATTTATTTACTTATTTATGTTTAGGTGACCATGAGCATGTACCTGGGCCGGATTCATGTGAGAGCCTCCCTTCCAGTTAATTATGGGCTTCTCTGTTGGGCCTTCATCAGTGGGCTGCATGTTATCAACAAGTGGAAAATGTTTTTCGAGTTTCAAAAAAAATGTTCCATATGATAAATAGTATGCGCTACGTACGGTACGGGGCACTAAAGGATCGAACCGTGCAACGACTTCCAAAACATTTTGTTTGTCGTTCTAACAACACATTTATTCAACCAATAGACGAAATATACTACTGATTGTACATTGAAAACTACAGCAGCAGCAACCAGGGCTGGGGGTGCAACAGAAGCAGTAAGCAGGCCAGAAGAGTGAAGACGCAGCTCTCTCTTCCAAACCAAACATCAGCCATCATTACAAAAGGGCTACCAAAAAATAACAAGTGTATGCATCAAACTAAATAAAGATCCTACTACACCAAGTGTACGCATCTAACTAACTGGCTCAGTTAGACGTTACTATTTATTTTTTTCGAAACGGTGGCAAAAGAATTGCCTCGTCGATTAATTAAGAAGAAGAGAATTGCCCGGTTAATCTACGGAAAATCGGGCTAAAACCGAAGACGTTACTATTTATTAAGCTGCAGTGGAGTCGCAGATGGAGAGGAGTGGGAAACTTCACTGGTTCGGGTGCGTGGCAGCACAGCCGCGGTGCCGCCCACGGGAGACAGGAGCAAGAACAGAGGTTGAAGAAGGAGCACGAATGTTGGATTAAGTTGACTAAGCCGTGCGTACACGTCCGCTTAGTAGGCCCACAAGTCAGTCACCAAATCTGACGGGTCCCAGCTGTCAATGGGATGAATAATTTTTTTGCAAAACAAGGAGGCACTTCCTTTCGTGCAAAGATACAGCCGGTGGGTCCCAACTTTCAGGTGGAGGAAACATTTTTTTCAGCTTAATAAGGAGGAACTTTCCTTGCGTGTGACCATGGACCTCGTGGGTCCCAGCCGTCAGGCTCTCCACGTAAAGTCCTCTTCCGATGACTCTCGTTCGTTGACCACGCCGCACCGAATGTAGCGAGGCGGTGGATGACGGTGAGGCCCCGGACGGGAACAACTCGGAGATGGGAAAACGCGGCAGTGGAGTCGCAGATTGAGAGGAGGAGAAGGGTTATAACTGGTTCTGTTGCGACGTGGGGCTGTATGTGGAGAATAACAGGATGTGTCGAGGGGTGGAGGGATAGCCTGGCCGGCGGTGGGGTAGCGCTTCACAGCGATGCGTGCTAAGCAGAGCCGCTAGCCGCCGGAGGCTGGACCAGGCGGTCCCGGTGACGCTGGAGGAAGAAGACGAGAGATTGAAGGTGCATGCCGGTCGTTGGATATAAATCCAATGGTTGTGGATGACACAATCATTTGTTGACCAAGTTGACAATGCCCTGCGTAGGCTTCGACCTATTGGCCCACATGTCAGCCTTCAAAAATGTGGCATATATTTAACCCATGCTTTCTAGAATGTACAGTCCATTTGCTGGTTGGGTGAACAAGTAATTTCGCGTCAATCAGGCCCATTTATATTTTCTAAGAAATCCCAGCCCATTTGCACTTCCTTGAAATACACGTATTAGGTGGGCTCGTTATATATACTCGCTCCGTCCGGAAATACTTGTCATCAAAATGGATAAAAGGGATGTATCTAGATGTATTTTAGTTTTAGGTACATCCCTTTTTGTCCATTTTGATGACATGTATTTTCGGACGGAGGGAGTATAATGTTATGTTAGAAGGAGCAATTAATATCAAAGAATAAACAGGAGAGGCACATTATAAAAATGAGCGTGTTATTATTAAATTGGTCCTTAAAATCTTCGCAAGCCTTTGTATGCAATCACCAGGATTTTCCTTGCCTGTGAGTCAAAAACAACGAGGATTTTCCTTGCCAACTTCCGTTAAACATTTACTTTTATAAGTTGGGATGTTTTTATAGTGTATATATAAGTCTCTATAAAATATATGATAATAGTAATAATATAAATATATATAATGTGGTTAGAAGGGAAAACATAAATTGGACACAACATTACTTTTATAAGAGACCTGCGTTTTATACCCCACAGTAGGCATACTAACAAGTTCGCACACAAATACAATAGAAAAGGTAAACATTCATATCAAACTCAGGTTCACAGGACACGTTCATATCCATAGCCAACATTCACAATCAACAACTCAAAAGATTCATATATACACAAGCTCAGCATATCTATGCATCCAAATGATTGATAGATCACACGACAATATTCATACATAATTTACAAAAAGATTCAAATATACACATGTTCAGTATGTCTATGCATCCTAATGATTGAGATCACAGCCAATATGATCCATGGACGAACTTTAATTACCTAGGGTACAGACTAGTAAATGGTGTTCAAAAGGAGGTACTTCTTGCTATAATTAGTTCTTGTACGAGTAAACTTTCGAGTACATAAGAGCCAACACAGACAATCTGAACTTTGCTTGTAGGTTTATCCTCAAATAGTGGCCTCGTGCCGAGGGAGGTTTGAGCAACTTGGCCACTACTTTCATCCAACCAGTTTACTGGGTCATCTTGGTCCTGTATCTCGCCAATATTCTACATTGAAGACAAGAAACGAGGTGGTTGAGAAAATGAACCACCCAAATTTTTTATGCAGTTCAACTGAAATGGAATATCCTTGGCGTGCAGACTGATTAAGTGCCAGATGAATATACGCGTCAACCAACTTGTCTGGAATCTTTAGACTCCATGCCAGATAGTTTGCTACCATATGTGCCGATAACCAAAAGGCACAAGTTGGGACCAAACACTGGACTGCGTTTTTCTGGGCTATGCACCAAGCAATATTTTTGGCATTCACTCTCCTAACACTTGGAGTTTGACAATTGGTTGACGCCGGTTGATACTCGAATGAATATAGGAACTTCTTGTCAACATCGATGCTTGTCTAAGTGAACTTTGGAGTACATAGCAGCAGCATAAGTACCTGTCCATCTGATCATTTTGTGCAGTTCTACTGAAATCACCCGATGTAATGATTTGCCTGCGAGTTCAAGCTCCAAATTACTCCTTTATGAAATCGGCAAATAGTAGCACAATACCAAATTACCAATACATATGACAGGCACAATAATCAGGATAAAGACCAGTACCAACCTGTGTGAGGTAGCATATCAATTACTATTTCCTTTGACTGGAAGCCGAGATAAGCCAAGCGACTGACAGTAAAGGAAGAAAGCATGCGGAGTTTAGAGGCTGACAGGAAAGGACGAAAGCTGTCGAGGCAATGAAGCACCCAAAGTTTTTGTGCAGTTCCACCAAAATCGAGCATCCCTATTGGCACATATATTGAGAGAGTGAGATTAATGTAATAGTGGGACTAGTTTATGAAACATACACTAACAAATAGAAGCACCCTCATTATCTTAATGGGTAAAGTTAGCAACATAGTAGTCTTGCTTAAAGAGAGGTATTAGTTTATTTAATCAATGCCAATTAGCTCAACTCAACACTCAAAGCATTGCCATTTATCATAGGTTGCAAAACTTTAACGTGCAAAGATAAAGGAGTTTCTCATGACAGTAGCACGATACAAATAGAGATGACACCAAACTAATATGGATGAAGGCCTTAGGCCCGTACCAACCTGAGAAAAAAAGCTTATTCATGTAGTCCCATAAGAGATGATAAAGCACTCACTGGAATCACACAATAGTATATATTTTTGTGCACTTCAAATGTATGGTTGAAATCACTCTTGTTTACCAGTGCTGAGATTATATCGAAAGATTATCAAGAACTTCCAGCAGAGTTAAAGCACTGGCTGGGATACAGTTCATTGTATTGTCTTGTGTAGTTCCATTTAATGTATGATTGGTACAACATGATCCCTGTTTGCACAAGTAGGAACAAGGTGAAACCTTAATTAGCTTAGTGAGAAAGGATAGGAAGACATTAGCATATTACTCAACCAGTAGCATCAAATTCGTGATGGACAATACGCGAAACATTGCCTCATTGAACCAATGGCAATAAATTGACATGCAAAACAATAGCACTATTATTTCATGACACTAATAATATTCCCTCCCTGCTCCACCACATGATTCACCTCCATAGACAAACATACACATGTACATGATTCAGCATAGGGTCCTACTAAAGATTTGTTTAACTCCAACAGGAAAATTAGGCAGTAATAAATTAGTGGTACTTAAGTACTCCTAATTAATTAAGTGAGACAACAGAAGTGGAAGGGCTCCCTGGAGGATCGTCTCACATGTAAGGTAGTCGTTGCCGGAGCCCTTGAATGGCCTCGACTGAGGCCTCTGGCTTCAGCAAGATCGCCTTGGCACTGTTTATTCTTCTTCTTCTTCTTCCTCTTCATGCTTTGTTTCTCTTTCTCCTCACCAGTTGGTGAAACCAAGTACATGATTGGCCTTCTAATTCAGAATTGGTTTTGTTAGTGAGGGAGTACAAGTGTACTAGTAAAAAACAACATTATTTTCTCATGGCAGTCGGAAAATAGAGATGAACACATGCATTAAATATCATTCTTACCCAAAGGAAGGTTATGGCGCCAATATGGATGATGAGGATTGGAAAACAGATATCCCTTTATGCAGTTCCACCAAAATGAACCAACTGTTCCATTTTGACATTCCAGTTAAACAGCACAAAAGTCACTTCTTTTAAGAAGAGTTTTGTGCAGTGCACCGAAAGGTCACAACAGCAACCAGGTGAATTGGATATCCTTGTATGCACAAAAAGGCACAGAGGAAACAGTCAGAGTCTCAAACAATTACAGGAAAAAACATTTTGCTAAACTTGTCATGGCTTATAACAGTGGCATGGCTTCATTTTTACCAGGGACATTAGATTAAGAACAACTAAGGCTGCGTTTGGTTCACAGGTTTGGTGCAGGATTTTCGTAGGAACACAATTCCTACGGTATTATTTCCCTTCCAACCGTTCGGAACACGGGAAAGGTGAGTAGTGTTTCATAGGAAAGCTGGTCTGGTAGTACTGATTCCATAGGATTAGAAACATCCACGCGCTGCTCATTTTTTGGGCGGAAGCCCGAGGCAGGCGCTCGCTGCCATGCGTTAAACAGGTTGTTGTGCTATGTTGCTGGAATAAAAATCATCCTATGTGTGGTATGTGAGGTGAGGACAAGAGTAGTCACTGTGCAGCTGAATAAACAAATAGCATCTCATACTGCCAAGCATGCTACTCTAAAAAAACAAATCTGTACATTTCATAGTCCATCCGAACACATTCTCTTGAGAGTTTCCTCTGGTTCGCTCTTCCATAGATTTATACCTACATTCCTTTCCAATTCCTCTATTTTCATCAAGATCTATGTTTTCTGCCCCTTTATCCCGAACAGAGGCTAAATATTTGGTATAAGGGCATGGGACAGTGGGTGCACCAGCAGTCCAGCACCATGTACGTAAACATGGGCATAAAGTGGTGATTCATAGTTTGTTGCCCCGATAAACAAACATCCAAGAAACATATCTGGGTTGGTCCCAATTTTGTTCACTCTAGCCACCTACACCTATTTGTGGATAGCAAATCTAGTCCCGGTCATACCACTGTGTACAGCGTTACCCCTATATTTCCCTTTTCGACCAAGAGACCGGTTGGATGAACAGTCTGTACTACTTTCACCCGCTTTCCTTCCTGTTTGTACCAAGTCCGATGTACATACTAAATTCCCCCACACCCACTTTATTTCTTGTTTGAACCAAGTACTCCCTCCGTCAAGAATTACTTGTCATCAAAATGGATGTGGCTAGAACTAAAATACATCTAGATACATCCATTTCAATGACAAGTATTTTAGGACGGAGGGAGTACAAGATTCGACTCCATGAAGTAGCTTTACCTCTAACAATAGAAGAAAAAAATATGTGACGTTGGACCATCCGATCGAGAGGGGCTGAGAGGTAGAAAATGATGCACATGCAGCAACGTAGCGAGCTGGGGAAGTAGAGCTAAGGCGGTTTCGAACAAAGAGATACCTGGACGTCGTCGGGATGTGGATAGGTGGGCGGCGGGAGGCCGGATCCGCCCACAGGCAACAACGAAGGGATCGGAGGACCTCCCGTGCCGGTGCTCGGCCAGAGAAAATGGTGCGGCCGGCAGTGGGTCTCCTCCCTCGCTGTCGATGACGGCCTAAACACAGCCCCTCCTCCCCTTCACCGGCGGAGGGGGATACGTCCGGATCTGTAACCAGCGGTGAGGATAGAAAGCCAGTGTTTTTTGAAGGGAGAAAGACAGTGTTACTACCCCTATCTTGTTTAAATCTGGAGAGGATGAGAGTGTGTGAATAGATCAACCCTAGCAACCAAGCGCGGAGGCTTCGGCCTATATATACGTAGTGAGCAACCCTAGCAAGCAACCCCTATCTTCGCCAACTCATACAAGACCGAGAAATTTGATTACTACAACGCCCTCTCCCTCGCGGACTGAGCTCTGGTGCCTTAACTGCACCTGCCTTTGGCTGCATGACAGGAGGGCCAACCACCTGTTGGGCCCACCTGTCATAGACGCAAAAGTAGGAGCAGTAAGTTGAAGCTTTCGCTATCCCTCCCGCACGAGGTGGACGGACATGAAAAAGTGGATTCGATACTGTAGAAGTAGGAGTAACATCATTATTGTTCGTCTTCTCGAAGAGGCGAAGAGCCAAGCGCAACCCGAACATGGCAGTTGCAAACGCTCGCATGGTGTGGTTCCTTGGAGTACTAGCCAGGCTCTTGCATGAGACAAAATTGCTATTGTTTAACAATTAAACTCCAATATCCATTGGTTGATACTCATTCTGCATAGGTCCACGCACTTAGCACCGTTTCCTCCTGGGGTCACCAATGTTTATTTGCTAATTAATAGCATTGCATGCAATGAACTATCCATTGCAAGTCATTAAAAGCATGCACACCTCTCATCTCTTATTGGTTGATATGTCAAGAAACGAGAAACAAGGTAGAATTTAATGCACCGCGCCTAAGTGTTTTAGGACTATTTGGTTTTCATAAGATGACTTACACACCTAGACGGAGGGAGTAGTATAGCCCTGTAAACCAGAAAGGAGTATTTGCCTTTCTAGAGATTTCAACAAGTGACTAGACTACACCGTGTGCAGTACTCCCTCCCTTCCGGTTTATAGGGCTCAAATCTCAAATGTCATGAACCAAGGCATTTTGCGATTGAAGGAATGTATCTCGTACTTTACAAAACTAATGTAATTAAACTTATGCATTAATTACGTAGTTCTCTCATTTTCCTCTCCACCTTGGCCGCGCTTCACAATATTGAGCACTCCTATATGACTAGCCGCTCTATCTACATGCGGGACATTTCAAAGCATCCGGACCCGCGTGCCATCCACCAAATCATAGCGAGGCGCTACAGTCGAGACTCACCTGTAACCCCGGTGTGGCCGTCATGACCCGTCATATCACAAAATCCACACCTTTACCAGCAGCGGTAAGGTGGCCTCCAAGTTGGACTGGACGAAGCAACAATCATTTCACTGGAACGCTCGTTCAAGCCCTTTCTTCCCTTTCTTGAAGAAAACCTCACTCCAAGCTACTCACGTCTGCCATTTTTCTTCTGTACCAACGAAGGAAAGGTGGGCGAATCAGTTATGCTGCTATATTTTCATCCCAAGAATCTTCTTTTTGCGAAGCACCGACCGATTCTCACATCCTATTCTTTTCCTGTTTTCATTGCGATTGTGGTTTCATTTCGATTGCTTTTTGTTTGTCAGTTCACTGATGGATCCTGGAGCACTAGGAAAAGAGTTGCCGGCGGACAACCCACTTGAGACAGCGATCTCCAGGAAGTGAGCACCGACCAACGAGTTGACCATGTTGGCGGGCCAACCCATGGAGACAAAGAACTCCAAGAAACAAGCATTGGCCAAAGAGTTGAGGACGTTCGCGGATGAACTCCACAAAAGAAGTTGGAAGAACAGCACGGGCCCAACCGTGCCTACCCCAGGAACTCTGATTGCCACCTATGTGAGGCTCAAGACCGAGTTTGAGGAGATAGTCGTTGTTGAGAAGCAGTATTCCCCTGGCAAGGTGATGGCCCCCATCGAGGACGAGGAGATGGCCCCTGGAGGGATGAGATCTCCCGGTGAGTTGAACAAGGTAAAAAATAATGGCTTATTACCATAGTTGTGGTTTTTGATTATTTGCAACGTGCTTGCTAATATGTTAGGGTTGTGCAGGTGCCGCTGGACGTCCTTGATGATTCTGATGTCGTGGCCCGTCCTGTTGGCATCGCCTCGGAGATCGATTCCGATGCCGCTGTCCATCCTGTGGACATCGCCCCAGAGATCGATTCTGATGTCGCGGTTAGTCCTACAGACATTGCCCCAGAAATCGATTCCCATGCAGCTGTCTGTGCTGTGGTCATTGCCCGAGAGATCGATGACAAGAAATAGTTGGTCGCGCTAATCCTTCAGGGTAGTTTGCATTGCCCTGTGTTTAATTACCAGAACGATGTGTGTTATCAAACCATCTTAGGGCTAGTGCACTATTTTGTGTGGGTGGATCTTGCTACTTTTGTTTGATAGTGAATCATGCGATGAATCATGCAAACCCTCTCCGAGTTATGGAAACAGATGTATCCTCACCAGCTTTTGATGTAATATATGGCATGATTAGATGTAAGTTTGAAATGTTTATCATATCAGCAGGGTTTGTTTGATGATTCTTGGTGTTAGTAGGCTAGCTACTGTGCGAGCTATAATACTTGCAAAACACTCACCGAAGAGAAACGTTGGGGCTGATGAGCTCGTGGTACGCTTATACTTATCCCTCATCGATTGACCAATAGCCCTAGCTCCTAAAATTGTAGGCTTAGCGATCGATGACCTAGGCGGGCTAGTTTGGCCTAGTGGGTTTCAGTGATATGACGTGCAACACAAAATCATAGCAGTGCAAAGACGTACTCCCTCTGTTCCAAAATAGATGACCTAGGCGGGCTAGTTTGGTCTAGTGGGTTTCAGTGATATGACGTGGTACAGTGCCGTCCAGTCTTCGCGTGTGGTAGCAATATTGCGGGTACAGTAAGTTTTCTTGAAGAAGCGGAATTCAACGAATTCATGATGGTTCCTTCGTCCGAACAACTTACAGTGGGAAAGGTTGGGCCTGCGATATGACCGGGGTAGACCAGGATAATTTTGGGCATGGCAGGTGGACCAGGATGGTCGACGTCCCACATGTCGGCGAATGAAAGTATTCTTTCCGATATAGAGGACGAGCAACGAGTATTCATTGTTTATTTTTGATGAAAGCTATTGTCTCCACTGTTACGACGGAGGAGTGTGAAACACGGAACCTTAGTGAACTTGGCATGTGCACCACTCCCTCCTTCCTCATGTAATGCCCAGGTTACAACTTTTTCTCACTTTCTCTCTATCTATTTCCTCTCAAATGTTTTTACCTTTATTTTTTTAAGACACAATTGTTTTCATGCCTTTTTAGAATTATTTTTTATAGCTAGGAGCACGTGTAGAGACGGGCTCTTGTAGAGCCCACTCCTTGACTTTGTCAATGCCTCTCTCTCCTGCACATAAGGAGTACTACTTGCTATGCATGCATGCGGCAGGCAGCTAGCATCTTGAGGGGCCAGGGCGGTGAGAGCGGGCTCCGGAAGCGGTCCGGACTCTAGCATAATTTTGTTTTTTTACAGTATTTCTTTCTCCATTGACAGGTAGGCCTGCGTAGATAGATAAAGAACACGAGTTGATGAGGCGCATGCAGACTGTTTGACTGGTCAACCAGACAAATACAGAGCTATACGCTGAGCCAGTGACCATATAATCACCATATCTCATATACAATGATGAAAGTGAGCTATCAAGACAAGTTTGATGACCGCCAATGCATTTTACTCGGTAATAAATGACCAGGATTGAAGGGGAATCCAAATTTGCTTCGTCTTCTGTCCTTGAGTTCTTGACAAACCAATGCACTATACGGTTGTCCGGCCACTCCACCCCAGAGCTCTCACTAAGCGTCGTTCATGCCACCGCGCCGCATACTAACCAGTAAGGCAGCGATGGCATCCCACCGCGCCGAGTTCCTCGCCGCCCACGACCGCACACAAAATGGTAGGGAAGCGATGGCATCCCGCCGTGCCATGTTCATCGCCACTCGCGACCTCACAACTATGTGGGAGGAATTTGAAGATGCCATGGCCGAATGGGCGGTAGAGCAAGAGGCGGCCAAAGCCGCACAGAGGGAGCGGAAAAGTCAGAAAGCACTCAAGAAAAGAGAGGCCCACCGCCGCAAGTAAGAAAAGGACGCACACGCTGCTGCGGAGAGGTCGGCGGAGATCCAAGCACGGTGGGGTGTCACCGACAAAGCCGGGAAGGAGAACGACGGCGTCTGGCCAGCATGTGATAAGTAGCAGTACTAGTAGTTAGTGTGTGTGTGTGTGTGTGTGTGTCTGAGTACGAGCATGTACAAGTACTACTAGTTACTACTGTAGTGTTTAGAGCAAATTACCAGTACATTAGCCTAGACTAAATGGAAAAAATCCTATCCTAAGCATCAAATGGCATCTCTTTCTCTATAGGAATTGAGATGCATGTCATCTCAGTTCCTATGATTTTCATATTCCTATCCTATGAACGAAATGAGGCCTCTGTTGGAGTAACTACTGTAGCTAGTAGTACTGTTGGTACAGTAGCTTTCTTCAAGAAGCGGAATTCAACGAAGTCATGATGGTTCCTTCATCCAAGCAACTTCAAAGTGGGAAGTGCGCCTATGATTTGACGGCTCATTAGTCATAGTTACTGCGGCACGATGACCTGGGTGACTCCCTTGGAGTTCTGCGTGCATGGCAAGTGGACCAGGATGGTCGACGTCCCACATGTTGGCGAACGGAAGTATTCTTTCCGATATCGAGGAGCAAGGAAACCGCGTGGTATAGTATCACTGTTGATTGGTTCGCAAAAAAATAGTATCACTGCCGATTTATAATTATTTTTTATTTCTGATGAATGCTAGCATTTCAACTCTTACGACGAAGGGTGCCAAACACGGCACGTGCTGGATGTCCCACACGTCAGCGAAAGGAGTGGGGCATGAACAGCGTGGTAGAGCCCAGCGTAAAAACAGCATGGTAGAGCGTCTCCACTTCTTCCACTTCTGGGTCGGAGACCACACGTAGTAGTACTTAGTGGTATGAACGATACAAAGTGCGACCTAGAGAAAAAGACACGTCTAGTTGGAAGGTCTCGGGGCATACACGTAAACAAATATAAAAGTTAATATGTGCCTCCAACTAATATAGTAATAGTAGAGTACTTAGGCACGTACTCCATAACATCACCGTGCATTGCACGTACAACATTTAGTGGTAGTACATAGTAAGAGACAAATGCCGCCCAAGAGTTCCCTTCTCGACCAACTTTTGGGTGTTTGGTAGAGTGTATGGAGGGTGCATGAGTCCACACTAGTTTAGCACAAATACACTAGAAGCATGCATGAAGAGGGGTGTTGAGTTGAGCATGCATAAAGAGGGAACAATTATGCTGAGACGAGAACGCAACCAAACACACCCTATATGCCACGCATGTTCATACCATTTGTGCCTTTCTACTTCACTTACTGCGCTACATTACTCAGGTTCGTACGTCCACTCCTGGGTACATGTTCGTCTCATAGTTCCAGTCCCACGTGTTCTTAAAATAGATGGAACGATCCTTGCATAACACGTGCACCTTGATGCTAGATGTTTCGCATGTTGGCAAAAGGATGAACAAAGCTCACGTAAAAAAATAGAGTGGAAGAACATAGATTCCGGACGACCGAGAAGGAGCAAGGAACCTTGTGGTGGAGCGTCTGCACTCATAATATTTAATATTATTCAGCGATATAAAATTAACCAATCATCTCAAAGTGGACTAGAAGAGTACGAAACACGGCAGCCCAGTGTAGTATCATACTAGTACATGGCTAACCCACGCTATCACCATATTTCTTGGCTTCCGTGCGACACCTATCTCTAGTAATCCAGCAGCCTGTATCGCTTCTCCCTCCTCGTCTCTATCAAAGTGTGGAGGGCTGGTGTTTCTGCCATCTATTGAGGTCGGTTAACTATCACATGTTAGTGACATGCCGAGAGCATTCTAAAAAAAATCCTTTCACGTTCCGTTTTCAAAAAGAAAAAAATCATTTCACGTACGAATTTGCATGTATGCTTTGAGCAACTTGCATGTCCTATACTGCTCCTGTTTGGTACTCTAACTTACCTAGAGGTTAGACTAACTCATGACTAACCTTGAACTAACTGTAGCCAAAGAGGTGTTTGGGTGACAGGGTTAGATTGACAATAAATGCACCTCATGGAGAGAGAAAAGTGATTTTTCAGTGGTCCCACTGAGAACTATCTCCAGTTAGCACCTCTTGGGTGGGATAGTTTTTTTTGGTGGGTTCGGTGCAACTTGCTCCAATTTAAACCCTCATGCTTGGATAGTTTAGGGCTATTTGAGCCCCAACTAGCTCAAACTAACTCTAACCCGTGGATCCAAACAGGGCCTATGGCCAGTCTCGACGCGGAGCAGTCGCGTGCACCGGGAAGCGGCGCTCTCTCGGCCGTCGCGCCACATCAAAGCCGGTGCCAGTGAGAGGTCGCCTCCGCTCTGGCTGGGCATTAATGCGGCACTGATGCTCTAGGGCGACGCTGACCATTTCATGCGGGAAGCGCGCGCTGGCAAGGGAGTGTAGCTTTTGAACCGTTTTAGGTGTAGTACTGGTAGTTTGCAAAACTACTCAATTATTGCACTCAGTTTCCTAAGAAATTGTCACAAAAAACATTACTCCACAGCCCGCTTCCCTTCTCCTTCCTCTTCCACCGCCCGCGCACGTCCACGGGAAGCAACCGGTCAACCCTTATATAGGAGTGCTAGCACAAAAAGATGCATGCATGACCACTAAAATTTCCATATTAAAGCGCCGCTCTGGCGGGAGTATGGCGTATGTTGTTACCTTCGGCCGGCCCATGGCTACGGGCGGCGGCGACTAGAGAAGAGGCGGCGGGAGGGGAATGAATGCAGCTACTGTTTGGGTTTGCCTTCCGGCTTAAATAAATGCGCAGCATCACGTGTACCCGCGGGTGCACAAATTGTAACATACGTGTCTGCTTAAGTGGGCGTCACGTAACTGGTGTGTGTGAGAGAGAGATTCTGACATGTACTCAACCTTTTGCATCAGGATATGAGTATAATGGTATTTACTTTAGCTAGTGATTTACATGGCCATGTTAACGTGGTTGTGTCAAAAAAATGTCACTTCCTGCTCGTGATTTGCGTTATATAATTACAAGCAAGATTCCCATGCATTGCATGGAACATCAATATGCATTTTTTAACAGAACACCTGTTCTGATTGACCCATGCAGGAGTAATCCCATGTGTAAAAACTAATGATATCTCAAGAATTTTATCAGAAAACTGGTATCTCGAGAATGTCATCAATAAATAAAAGATCAGAGATAAGGCGAGGAGGAGTGGAGCGTGGTGGTGACTGGTGGTCGGAATGGGCGGAGGCATGGGGATGGACGGCGCCGACAGGCGGCAGCGGCCACCATGCATGCTAGATTGTTCTAGAGACTTATTCCTTTTTTAGTTGCTGAGCAATGAGGTTGCAGGAGATAATGATGTGGAGAGAGGTGCGGGTATCTTTTGTAAAATTATCATAGTTTCTTTCTATCCTCAGATATAGATCATACGGTCTGTATTACAAGATGGCAGGCACACCATCCCCACCAACTCGTTTTTATAAGGGTACAGATGATAGGTTTGCTGATTACTAAAGTAAAGTGGAATTTGTCCATGTTATGCAAGTAAATAAAGGTTATTGTTTATCATACGGGTAGGTTGGATGAACGGTGGTAGGAACAAATGCTTCGCCTAGAGCATGTGTGTGTGAGATGGAGTCTTAGTGTGTGTGGGGGGGGTGTGAGAGAGAGAGAGGAGAGAGAGAGATGGAGTCTTAGTTTGTGTGTGTGTGTGAGGGAGAGAGATGGAGTCTTGGTGTGTGTGTGTGGGGGGGGGGCGTGCGTGCTTGCGTGTGTGTGTGAGAGAGAGAGATGGAGTCTTAGTGTGTGTGTGTTGGGGGGTGCGTGCGTGTTTGTGTGTGTGTGTGTGTGTGTCGCGGGGTCCTCTGTGGCGGATGTAATTTAAGTGTGTATGGCTATCATCATAGAGAGGTGATGTGTATGGCAGAGGCCACCAACGATGGGGTGCGAGAGAGAAAATGCCCGTAGAGAGGGAAGAGAAGGTGTGTGCGCGTGAGAGGAGTCGACTTCGAGAGAACGTGTTTGTTCGAGAGACACCGAGGAAGACTACTATATATCGATGGTGCATGTAGGCGGGAATTAAACTAAGGGATGGTCTTATTGGTGTCGGGGATATAGGAGAAGAGTGAGAGGCGGGGGGGTAGCTAGAAGGAGATTGTTAAGTGTGAGTGTGTGTTTTACCCATCCAGGCGGAAGTTATGTGCACAAAATAGGAGAACGATTCGATGTGGCGTTAGGATTGAGGGTAATTAACTACGTATGGAGACATAGAGACCTTGAACGTGCATGTGTGAGAGGTATACATGTATACGTGGGATGTGTGTGTGTGCGCGCGCATGATCAAGATAAAAGAAAGAAGACATAAGTCATAAGATCAACGACATGGGAGAGACGGATCAGTATGACAATATGCATGCATGTGAGAATGCATGGAAGAAGTCCCGACAATTGAGCATGTGTTTTTGTCTTTAAGAGATAGTGGCGTGGGCTGGAGCATGCATCTATGGCGAGCAGAGGGAGTGAGGCGCAACGATTGTGCAAAAGAGACCAACCTATAAATGCATATGTATGGACAGACATATATAGTGTGGGTGATAGGAAGCAAGACTCCGTGCGAGAAAGAAATGTTGACGGAGAAACTACAGATAGATACAGAGATGGAGATGCTAGCTAGAGGGACATCCGCTAGTTTGGGTGTTGGAGATGACCGTCGGGTGGTTCAAAGGATGAAGTTATATATGTGTGTGAGAGGGCACTTGACTGCATGTAGAGAGAAACATATGTAGTGTGCGTGATAGGAATCAAGAGTGAGGGAGACAAAGAAGGTTGATGTAGAAACAGATAAATAGAAAGATAAAGATGCTAGCTAGTGTGCGTTAGAGATAGGAGTCGAGTGGATCAAAAGGCTGGGTTATGTGTGTGGGTGTGAGAGAGATAGAGAGAGGGTGCGTGTGAGTCACATACAAACAGATATCAGAGAGAAATGAGATCCAGAGAGACGGAGTTTTGTGTCTGCGAGAGAGAAAGATATTTCACAACGAGAGTGATAGCTAGAGAGACATACGAGGGAACGCAAGATATCTCTAGGGAGAGAGGGTGTGTGTGAGCGACATACAAGAGAACAATGGAGAAATATGACCCTGGGAGACAGAGTTTGTGCTTGTGTGTGAGAAAGAGATATTGAAGAGGAAGAGTCGTAGGTTCTCATATCAAAGGAGCGAAAGACATCTCTATATCAGGGGTGTGCGAGTGGCACACATGGGAATAGTAGAGAGAAATGAGACCCCGACAGACAAAGTTTTGTGTTTGTGTGAGAGAAAGAGATTCCACATGGAGAATCATAGTTAGAGACACATAGCAGGGAGCGAGATATACTTAGAGAGAGATAGAGTGATGAAGGTCGAGGGAGAGAGTACCATCAGAGTGTTATGAAGATAAAAGATCATTGTCGACATACAGGTAGCATGAGAGATATCAGAGAGACGATGAACGCGTATAGGTCCAGAGAGATAGTCCTCTATAAGCATGAGTGATAGCTATATGAGACGAATATCTGGATTAAAGGGCATTCAAATATTTAAACTGTTGATCACGACATCGATAATATCATAACGCAAATTGGTCTATCAAACATGCATATTCATTTGAATTTGGGCACACGTGTAATGTTATATAGTTTATGAATATTGGTGATCCATAGATTCTTCAATTACAAACAATGCATGGTTTATATGCAATTAATGTCTAAACGGGATTACACTATATGTTCCGTGTGTGAAACACATTATACATGTTTGAGAAGTAAAAAAAACCCCGCATGAAACACACATTAATTGGAGATAGTTAGCGAGGAATGCATACATTGGATTTCAACATAAAGTGGTTTCAAATATTTGAAAATCCAAATTGATGGATACAACCTTATGAATCTGAGATCATGCCATTTGTAAACCATATTTATGTATAAATGGTGTTGTGCTTTTGAAAGTATATATAAAAAATGATGTATATAGAATGTAATTCCAATTGAAAATGGATCCCGCCCGAAAAAATAGAATACAAACGGAATTCGAATTGAGTTGGCACGGTAAACGTGCACTCTGCAAAATTTGAACGAAGCGGGGAAAGTCGCAGTAACCACCCGAAACCAAAATCTGCAAGATGGAACTCACTACTGCATATCCCTGCCACGCAAAGCCTATATGATGGATTTCTATAGGTTTCGATAGGGGTAGGTTTGTAATTTCACCCAAACATGACATAACAGCCTCTCACCCGGATTCATACACGGTGGGCGCCAAAACACAGTGTGTCCTCGGCCGAAATCAACTCCCTCCCCGATTCATATTCATACACGGTGGGCACCAAAAACAAACTCTCGTCGGCAAATATTCGGTGTATGCGAGATTACCGTCCTATCCCCAACCGACTAGTGTTGCTGTGATGTAGTAGAAATTTGAAACGGGGGCTAAGTTTGTAAATTTCCTCGCATTTGAGACAAGCGCGCCCTGAATACATGGTTCCCCCCTTCCTCTCTACCTCCCTTTTCCCCATTCGTACTTCGTGGGCGCCAAAACACCCTCTCCACCCCACCCTCGTTGATGCTGCTTTCAGGGACTTAGAATTTCACCAAGTCCTAGACCTGTCTTTATTTTTATGCCATATGTTCATGTTGTTTCCTAGTGATCTATGCCTCTTTTGAGGATGATCAGTAAGGATGTTTTGTTAACATTGTGGTGCTATATCCATCCGTGTATTTGTTTGCAATTATGGAGCATCCTATCTTGACTCAATCGAGCTCTAATTTTGATATAAAATGATCCTGGCAGATTGTTGACATGTTTAGCGATTTTGCCGAGGATGTTGCTATTGATCCGGGCATGCTATGTTGTTGTTCTTGCCATGTCTAGCTTCTATGCCATGTCTTATTGATGGGTCTATGCTTAGTTTGTCATGCCATGCTCTATAGTGAGTGCATCGAGCTCGTAAACATGCCTACTCGTTAACTGTTTTGCATGCTCCAGTTTTTCACTAAGTCTGAATGTGTTTATGTTTTTGCCATGTTCACATGCTTGCAATTGTATTTTCCGATCCCTTTTGGCTCAAGGTCACTAAGGGACTTTTGTTAAGTGCTTTGAGTAGCTTCATGCCATGCCTTTCTTTGCCATTATATGTTCTTGTAGCATTTAGTTTTCATTCTCTAAAGATTGCTACCTGATGATAAATTCCTGACTTGTGTTAATTTCACTATCTGAAACATGTTATCATTTGCACTTTTGCCATGCTCGTTTGAAGCTGTTAATGGGTGAATTAGCCATAGCTCAGTGTTCATATTTTTTCAAGAATCTTGAGTGGATCCCTGCCATGTATTTTGTTGGCATGTTTGAGTGATGTAGTATATTTAACTTGATGCATTTAGATGGCTACTTGCTGTTTATCGCAGACCGGTGCCATATTTGTTTTGCTTGCCATTTCCAAACCATGCATCCGATTCCGGTGATCTTTATATCGATTTCAACCGAAATCAACTCACATTTCCAATGGAACTCTTGGATTTCCATGTTGAGGCCAGGTTCAATCATTCCTTTCCAAATCATGCTTATGCATCACATACCGCATCGCGCATATCATGCCATGTTCATGTGTTGGTTGTTTACTATGTTGTGTGCTTCTTTCCGGTGTGGCTTCTTCAGGTTGGTTCCGATAACGTCGCGTTTGTGAGGATCCGTTCAACTACGTCCATTTGTCTTCTTCATGGACTCGTTCTTCTTCCTTGCTGGATTTCAGGCAAGATGACCATACCCTCAAAATCACTTCTATCTTTGCTTCCTAGTTGCTCGCTCTTTTGCTATGCCTATGCTGCAATACCTAACACTTGCTCATCATGCCTCCCATATTGTTAAGCCAAGCCTCAAACCACCTTGTCCTAGCAAACCGTTGTTTGGCTATGTTACCGCTTTGCTCAGCACCTCTTATAGTGTTGTTAGTTGCAGGTGAAGATTGGAGCTTGTCCCATGTTTGGAACATGGATATTTTGTTGAGATATCACAATATCTCTTATTTAATTAATGCATCTATATATTTGGTAAAGGGTGGAAGGCTCGGCCTTATGCCTGGTGTTTTGTTCAACTCTTGCCGCCCTAGTTTCCGTCATATCAGTGTTATGTTCCCGGATTTTGCATTCCTTACACGGTTGGGTTATAATGGGAACCCCTTGACAGTTTGCCTTGAATAAAACTCCTCCAACAATGCCCAACATTGGTTTTACCATTCGCCACCTAGCCTTTTCTTTCCCTTGGGTTCTGCAGACTCAAGGGTCATCTTTATTTAAACCCACCTAGGCCAGTGCTCCTTTGAGTGTTGGTCCGATCGAGTAGATTGTGGGGCCACCTCAGGGCAACTTGAGGGTTGGTTTTACTCGTAGGATGTCTCATCTAAGTGTGCCCTGAGAACGAGATATGTGCAGCTCCTATCGGGATTTGTCGGCACATTCAGGAGGTGTTGCTGGACTTGTTTTACCATTGTCGAGGATGTCTTGTAACCAGGATGCCGAGTCTGATCGGATTGTCTTGGGAGAAGGAATATCCTTCGTTGACCGTGAGAGCTTGTGATGGGCTAAGTTCGGACACCCCTGCAGGGATTAGAACTTTCGAAAGCCGTGCCCGCGGTTATGGGCAGATGGGAATTTGTTAATGTCCGGTTGTATAAAACCTTATGTTTATCTTAATTAAAATACATCAACCGCGTGTGTAGCCGTGATGGTCTCTTCTCGGCGGAGTCCGGGAAGTGAAAACGGTGTTGGAGTTATGATTGACGTAGGTTGTTCTAGGATCACTTCTTGATCATAGTTGTTCGACCGTGCTTTTGCCTTCTCTTCTCGCTCTCTTTTGCGTATATGTTTGCCACCAAATATGCTAGTCACTTGTTCCAGCTCCACCTTATACCTTTTACCCTTCCTATAAGCTTAAATAGTCTTGATCGCGAGGGTGTGAGATTGCTGAGTCCCCGTGACTCACAGATACTTCCAAAACCAGTTTGCAGGTGCCGATGAAATCGTGCAGGTGATGAAACCGAGCTCAAGGAGGAGCTAGTTGAAGACCTTATTCGTTTTGTGTGTTTCATTTCAGTTGATCAGTAGTGGAGCCCGGTTGGGGTCGATCGGGGATCTGTGTAGCATTTGGGGTAGTCTTCTTTATTTTGGTTCCATAGTCGGACCTTGTTTGTATCTGGATGATGTAATGCTTTATTCATGTATTGTGTGAAGTGGCGATTATAAGCCAACTATGTATCCTTTTCCCCTTATTGTATTACATGGGTTGTTGTGAAGATTACCTCACTTGCGACATTGCTTTCAATGCGGTTATGCCTCTAAGTCGTGCTTCGACATGTGGGAGATATAGCCGCATCGAGGGCGTTACAAGTTGGTAATCAGAGCCTTCCCCGACCTTAGGAGCCCCCTGCTTGATCGAATCGTTGGTGTTGTTGAGTCTAGAAAATTTTTTTGTGTCATTTAGGAATTATATATATCGGAGAGTTAGGAATTCTTTTTACTCCTCAGTCCCTTCGTCGCTCTAGTGAGGCATCCTGACGTAGAGTTTTGACTCTTCTTGAGGGAGTCCTGGATTAGGGGGTGTTCGGATAGCCGAACTATACCTTCAGCCGGACTCCTGGACTATGAAGATACAAGATTGAAGACTCCGTCCCGTGTCCGGAAGGGACTTTCCTTGGCGTGGAAGGCAAGCCTGGCGATACGGATGTTCAGATCTCCTACCGTTGTAACCCACTCTATGTAACCCTAACCCTCTCCGGTGTCTATATAAACCAGAGGGTTTTAGTCCGTAAGACAACATACACATCAAAGCTTGGCCGTGGTGTGATGTCACACTATGGAGTACGTCAGGAGATTAGATTTGTGTAAATAATATTCTCTCTATGGCAATATGTGGAAACTTATTTTGCTGAGCTGGACACTATCTTTGTGTTCAAAATCTTCTATGAAGTACTTGGAGGAGGAACCCGCCTTGCAATGCCGAAGACAATCTGCATGCCGGACTCATCGTCATTGAATCCTAGTTCAGGGGCTACTGAGGGAGTCCTAGATTAGGGGGTGTTCAGATAGCCGAACTATACCTTCAGCCGGACTCCTGGACTATGAAGATACAAGATTGAAGACTCCGTCCCGTGTCCGGAAGGGACTTTCCTTGGCATGGAAGGCAAGCTTGGCGATACGAATGTTCAGATCTCCTACCATTGTAACCGACTCTATGTAACCCTAACCCTCTCCGGTGTCTATATAAACCGGAGGGTTTTAGTCCGTAGGACAACATACACATCAACAATCATACCATAGGTTAGCTTATAGGGTTTAGCCTCTCTGATCTCGTGGTAGATCTACTCTTGTACTACCCATATCATCAATATTAATCAAGCAGGACGTAGGGTTTTACCTCCATTGAGAGGGCCCGAACCTGGGTAAAACTTCGTGTCCCTTGCCTCCTGTTACCATCCGGCCTAGACGCACAGTTCGGGACCCCCTACCCGAGATCCGCCGGTTTTGACACCGACACTTCTTTTCTCAAATTTCACTAAAAAAATTTAGGATCACGCGGGTATCTTGGAATGTTCCGATGGTTTTGTGACGAGAACATTGTTCTTGGTGCCTCCTGACATTAGGGGTTGTCGCAGTGTCCCGGGGAGTTGAGGTCCAAGGTGTTGTCGTCACAATTTTATCGTTGCAGTTCTGGAATACCTGAGTTTAGTTTTGCCGACATCGAAAATCTCTTTTATGCAGTTGTTGGTGAGATAACCTCGACGCCACCCAGTACTGGGGTGGGAGTTCGGGAGTATCATCGTAACTCGTATAACATATGCTTTTCGCAAGATCAAGTATCAGTTCTTCTCAAGGGTGTTTGTTTCATCCGTCTCCAAGTTGCCTTTGTTTTTCCTGCCCACCCACCCTTTTTCTTCAAGGACTAAGTTTTCTTTATCAAGTATCTATCTTATGATTATGAAGTCGCTCCATTCTTTTCCGTCAATGCTCTTACCCAGTGTTTTTCATGAAGATCCTAACGGAACCTCAAGTACATCTTTACCCATTCTCTTTCTTCTCCGGTGGTTTCAATTCAAGGTTTTGGTGTTGATCATATTCTTTTTCATATTTCAATGTTTTCTCATGCCGGTGCACCTCGTTATCAGTCACCTCTCACTATTCATTTGTTCCGGAGTGCTGAAGATATCTCAGAAGATTCGTGTTTCCACTCTGCTTTTGTTCCAACTTTTGCGAGGATGTTACCTCATTCAAGCCATTTATTTCAACCGGCGCAATCTCTGTTTAAATCGTTCAACGGTGTTTCTTTTGAGTGGGCCCTAACCCACAGGTCTTTTCCCAGGATCTTACCTGACTCTTCTTTTAGGGCGTTATTATCAATTTCTTTTCAAAGTTTGACATAAGTATGATTCATCATCAGTCATATCTATTGCTCCAAGATCTTTCAAATTCTTTCATCGTTGGTTCAACCTTTCTAATTTTCATTCTGGAGTATCTCAACAACTCATGGTGGTGTTTCTCGTCGTCATTCTCAACATTTGAAGACCGAAGAAGAATTTTTCCTCCATATCTTATCCGTTCTCTCAAAGATTCATGATTCTAGTTTGAGGCCATCCTCTCATATTTGTTTTTGATTGTGAGGATTCTTTTCACCCATCCGGAGCTTTTCAAGATTCTTTTCAGTTTGATTCTTCGGTGGCCTTCATTTTGGGATTATTCATATTCAGTTTTCAGCTCTCGTTCTCCAAATCTTACCGGTGCATCCTTCAAATATTATCTTATCAGTTCATGATCGATTCGTTTCACTTGTATTCCATACCACCATATCAAGCATTTGTTGTAAGCATGCTCTCTCAAGATCGTGTTCCCCTCTGTCCATTCCATCCCGTTCTTACATTTCTTCCGGAGGCTTTGTGATGTTGCTCTCTTTAACCCATCTTCTTGTTTGACGAGATCGTGTTCTTTTCGTGATTATCCATTTAACCGGAATGTTGTGTCCTCTGCTCAAGTCCTTTTCATCTTATTAAGTCTTGCACAACTTCTCAACCGGAGTGCTACTCGAATTTGTTATTCCTTGTTCCTCTTTTCTAACGAAGTGTTTTCAACTTCGTTTATCTTATGTTGTATTCTTTACTCAAAATGGCTTAACCTTTTCAAGGTTTGTGTTTTCACTCATTTGTCATAGAAGCAACTTAGTTTTACCTCTTCTCTTTTCCTTCTGTTTTTCCCTCCGGTGGCATTCTAGATCTCGGGACGAGATCCTATCGTAGTGGTGGAGTGTTGTAACGCCCCAAGACCGATGTGCCAGGTGTCTTCCAGTTATTCATTGTTGTTTCCTTGTCATTGCTTGCGTGTCATGCATTCCATATCATGTCATCATGTGCATTTCATTTGCATACATGTTTGTCTCATGCATCCGAGCATTTTCCCCGTTGTTCGTTTTGCAATTCGGCGCTCCTATGTCCTCCGGTGTCCCTTTCTACCTCTTTACGTGTGCGGGCGTTAAATGTTTTCGGATTGGACCGAGACTTGTCATGCGGCCTTGGTTTACTACCGGTAGACCGCCTGTCAAGTTTCGTGCCATTTGGACTTCGTTTGATACTCCAACGGTTAACCGAGGGACCGAAAAGGCCTCATGTGTGTTGCAGCCCAACACCCCTCCAAAGTGGCCCAAAACCCACCAAAACCCCCTCCATCATCTCGCCCGTTCGATCACGATCGCGTGGCCGAAAACGCACCTCATTTGGACTCTCCTAGCTCCCACTACCTATAAATATGTGCACCCCGTTCATTTTCATAGACAAAACCCTAGATTTTTCCCTCCGCGCCACGCCGGACATGTCCTTCCCTAGCGGACGAAACTGTCGCCACCGCCTCATCCAATCCGCCACCGACACCTGTCCCGCCGGACTGCTTCCTCGTCGCCGGCCCGCGAGCCCGGATCAGGCCCGCGGGGCCCAAACCACCGCCACCGCCGCCAACCGCGCGCGCGCTGAAACGCCCTCGATGCGGCTATATATCCCACGTGTCGAAGCACGACTTAGAGGTATAACCGCATTGAAAGCAATGTCGCAAGTGAGGTAATCTTCGCAAACAACCCATGTAATACAATATGGGAAAAGAGATACATAGTTGGCTTACAATCGCCACTTCACACAATTACATGAATAAAGCATTACATCAACCAAATACAATCAAGGTCCGACTACGGAACCAAAATAAAAGAAGACTACCC
Organism: Triticum urartu; assembly: GCF_003073215.2. Lineage (NCBI taxonomy): Eukaryota > Viridiplantae > Streptophyta > Magnoliopsida > Poales > Poaceae > Triticum > Triticum urartu. Next base: position 410,960,614 of record NC_053025.1, read on the forward strand.
CAAATGCTACACAGATCCCCGATCGACCCCAACTGGGCACCACTACTCTTCCACTAGAACGAAACAACACAAAGGACAAGATCTTCATCGAGCTCCTCCTTGATCTTGGTTGTGTCTCCTGCTCGGTAACATCGGCACCTGCAACTAGTTTTGGAAGTATCTGTGAGTCACGGGACTTAGCAATCTCACACCCTCGCGATCAAGACTATTTAAGCTTATGGGTAAGGTAAAGTTATGATGTGGAGCTACAGCAAACGACTAGCATATATGGTGGCTAACATATGCAAAAGAGAGCGAGAAGAGAAGGAAAAGTACGATCGTGAAACTATGATCAAGAAGTGATCCTAGAACAACCTACGTCCAGCATAACTCCAACACCATGTTCACTTCCCAGACTCCGCCGAAAAGAGACCATCACGGTTACACACGCGGTTGATGTATTTTAATTAAGGTCAACTTCAGGTTTTCTACAACCGGACATTAACAAATTCCCATCTGCCCATAACCGCGGGCACGGCTTTCGAAAGTTCAAATCCCTGCAGGTGTGTCCCAACTTACCCCATCACAAGCTCTCACGGTCAACGAAGGATATTCCTTATCCCAAGACAATCCGATCAGGCTCGGCATCCAGGTTACAAGACATCTCGACAATGGTAAAACAAGTCCAGCAACACCGCCCGAATGTGCCGACAAATCCCGATAGGAGATGCACATATCTCGTTCTCAGGGCACACTCAGATGAGACATCCTACGACTAAAACCAACCCTCAAGTTGCCCCGAGGTGGCCCCGTAGTCTACTCGGTCGGACCAACACTCAGAGGAGCACTGGCCTGGGGGGGGTTAAAATAATGATGACACTTGAGTCTACAGAACCCAAGGGAAAGGAAAGGCTAGGTGGCGAATGGTAAAACCAATGTGGGGCACTGCAGGAGGAGTTTTATTCAAGGCGAACTGTCAAGGGGTTCCCATTATAACACAACCGCGTAAGGAACACAAAATGCGGGAACATAACACCGATATGACGGAAACTAGGGCGGCAAGAGTGGAACAACACACCAGGCATAAGGCCGAGCCTTCCACCCTTTACCAAGTATATAGATGCATTAATTAGATAAGATATATTGTGATATCCCAACAAGTAAACATGTTCCAACAAGGAACAACATCTCCATGTTCCAACAAGGAAACAAACTTCAATCTTCACCTGCAACTAACAACGCTATAAGAGGGGCTGAGCAAAGCAGTAACATAGCCAAACAACGGTTTGCTAGGACAAGGTGGGTTAGAGGCTTGGTTCAACAATAGGGGAGGCATGATAAGCAAGTGGTAGGTATCGCAACATAGGCATAGCAAAAGAGCGAGCAACTAGCAAGCAAAGATAGAAGTGATTTCGAGGGTATGGTCATCTTGCCTGAAATCCCGCAAGGAAGAAGAATGAGTCCATGAAGAAGGCAAACCGACGTAGTCGAACGGATCCTCACACACGCAACATTATCGGAACCAACCCAAAGAAGCAACACCGGAAAGGACCACACAAGATAGTAAACAACCAACACATAACCAAGGCATGGTGCACAATCAAGTATGATGCATGTCCGGTTTAATGAGGCATGGCATGGCAAAGTGCACAAACAACACTACAAGTTAAGTGGAGCTCAATATGGATCGGGATGCATATTGACAAAACACCACATCAAGTTATTTAGTTCGATCTCATTTATGTACCAAACAATATTAAATGTTGTTAAACATGGCAAGAGGGTGAAGCAAAGTAAAACTACCTATCTAGTCAAGTTTAAATGAGGCCGGAAGCAACGAACAACAATTCCGGTAAATCCCCATATGCATATATTAGGTTTGGTACTATTCTGCCCTAAACCATATTTTATAGTTATTAAACATGCAGGATGATTCCACCATGTTAAACTATGCATTTTTCTACCCCATTTACATATAAAGATTGTTAGGTTTGGAGCTACGGTTATTAAGTTATGAATTAAAGCATTTTAACGAGTGATTTAAGCAAATTTAAACAAACGACATTTTAAACATTTTAAACATAGATGAAAGTGGCAAATTATTAATCTACACAAAATTTTAAGCAAGTTTCATATATTAAGTTTTTACAAAAGATGCATGGTTGGTGAGCTATGATATGCATGGAGCTTAGGGGTTTTCTGCAAATCTGTAAACTCTGGAATAATAGACAAATCACAGACGCTAAAAAAACATATGTGGGCCGAAACTGGGCAGCCCAACAGTGCATGGCTCAACACCAGGAATAAAAAAAAGGTGCTCGGGGGGGGGGGTGGCCTCACCCAGTGGGGTTCGGCCCGGGTTGGTGGAGAGGCCAAGTGGGCCGGCTCTCTTGCTGGATCGGGTCGACGCAGAGCCGGGTGTGGTCAACGGGCGAAGTGGGGCTTGCGATGTCGTCGCTTGCGGTGGATGAGCGCTGGTTCGTGCTTCCCCGTAGCGAGGTGAAGCAGGGGCGATCCAGGCGGGCACTGCAGCCGGAGATCCATGGCGGGGGCGCTGTGAAGAACAACATAGGGAGGAGGCCATGAGAGAAAGAGAGAGCATGAAGAGATGGAAAAAGGAGGGAAAGAGAGAGGCGATGGGCGTGGGGCTCCAACGGATCATCAGTCGGACGCCGGAGTCTGATGGGGAAGCGAGGCAGCGATGAGGTGGAGGCGAGGGGAGCAGCGGCTTGGTGGTCTCCCTGTGAGCTTGGTCGTAGGGGCATCCGGGTCCGGGTCCAGCAGCAGGGTCGAGGACGGGGCGCACGAGGAGGGGCTTCGGCTGCTCGAGGCTGCGCTGCTGCTGCGGTGAGAGACGAGCATGGCGCTGGGACCTCCGATGGCTGCTACTGCTGTTTAAGTGGCCGGCAAACACCGGCGAGGGAGAGGCGCGCGAGGCCGTGGCCTCGATCCATCCTGGATCGGGCATCGGCTGGCTGCGGGGAAGACTGAGGAAAGAGGAGGCGGGGATGCGGATGAGGCTGGCGATGGGAGATGCAGTTGGATGGACAGATCGATTGAAAACAGTGGGGATTGGCCGGCGTTGAAAACAAGGAGAGTGGCGGCGGATGGGATGGATGGAAGGGACAAACTGCCTAGGATCTAGGGTTGGTCTAGTTTATATAGTGAGTGGGTTAGACAAGGGGCTATCTCGTCCCTCCGATCAAAAATGGACGGTCGCAAATAAAATAGCTAGGGAGGCAAAATAAGAAAACGGTGACGTTTTGTAGATGTTTGGGGATGATCCGGACCCAACGGTGATGACTGCCCGGGTCGGGTCCAGGACAATTTCATACGCGCGCGTGAGGGGTTCGATGCACTGTGTAGAGAGGGTTTCGGACCGTGCGGTCGCATCGGACAACTCCGGAAGCGAAGAGGGGAAGCATGATGGACTAGGTGGGCTGTGGCGAGACTGTGAGGGGGAGAAGAGAGAGAGAGGGCCCGACATCTGTTTCCGGAGACCGAAAACGTCCGACGAAAAGACCGGCTATACTGCCGCTATAGTTAATCGTTGGGGCATCAAACGAACTCCGAATGCGATGAAACTTGGCAGGCGACCTACTAACAACATACCAACACCACATGCCAACTTTCAACCCATTCCGAGAACATTTTCCGGCCACATATTAAAATACTATTTCGGACATGCCACGGGCGCGTGCAAGTGAGTCTGGTCTCAGAACGGACAACGAAAGGAACTGGGAGACCCGGACAAATGCAAGTTTTGAAAACATGATGATGCAATGCACATGATGACATGATAAAATGCAACACGCAAGCAAATGACATGGCAACGATAGCGAATAACTGGAGGACACCTGGCACGTCGGTCTCAGGGCATCACAACACTCCACCACTACGAGAGGATCTCGTCCCGAGATCTAGAATGGCACCAGAGGGACAACGGAAGAGAAAGAGAAGAGGTAAAACTAAGTTGCTTCTTTGACAAATGAGTGAGACCAAAGAACCTTGAAAAGGTTAAGCCAACTCGAGAAAAGAATACAACGGAGATAAATGAAATTAAAACGCTCCATTAGAAAAGATGAACAAGGAAGAACAACTTCAGGCAGAACTTCGATTGAAAAGGAAAGGGATTTAATAAGAACTTGATAAGATGAGGGAACTTGAGCAGAGGGCACAACACTCCGGTTAAAAGGATAAGCACGAAAAGAAAAACATGATCTTCACAATTCGAGATGATGATTGAAAAGAGCAACATCACAAGGCCTCCGGAAGAAAGAATAGAAGATAGATAATTGAAATAAAAGAATGGAGAAGAAAATGCCATCTTATGCCACAAAAGAGCTTGAGAAGGAATCCTTAGGAGACGGGTCGAGCGGAGTTGTTGGAAAACCAACAACGAAAGGATAAGCTTGATATGGTCTTGTGGAGTACATCTCAAATTAAGAGATGAAAACCTGCCACTCACGGGAAAAGAATTGGATTGATATGAACAAGGAGACGAGAAACTAATTCACCAGGAGGATAAAGAAGAACTTGGGTCCTTTATAAGCACCATAGATAGCAACAATCCTTAGGGACAACTTTAGGTGAAATATAACCCAAGATAACTCCAACGAAGGGATTGATGGATTTAAAATACCTCATTCTTAACAACATCTGAATCATGAAACATGAACTCAAATTATCAAGAATGGCATAATACCACCTTCAATGATATGGAAGAAAGAATTTCACTCTGGATTGCAAGATGAAGAAACTTAAGCTCCTTAGAAAAGAATCTTGATGAACGCTTCGAGAAGGAAATAAATCCTTGATGAACCATCATGTATAGCCTCCAAGAAGAAACTCCGGTAACAAAAGAATAAAAAGAGAGAGAAATTGAAAACACAAGGTGAATCCTTGCAATGATTTAGATGGATCTTCATGATGATGAAAGCTTGGAACTCCGGGAAAAAAAAGAAAAGATGAACCAATTGATACCGAGAATTTGATGAACCTCCAGAATAATTGAATTTACTCGATGAAACAAGAATAAGAATTACATTATGCTTATCCTTCACCAATTAAATTGATGACAAACAACGGATTTGGCATACTACTTATTTTAGAAGAAAGGATTAAGATAGATATCACGTCAACTTGGAAAGGTCTTCAATGAACCACCGGTAGTATTGGAACAACGAATAAATTGATAAGATAACGGAAGAAGAGGAATCTTGCATGAACCACCGTAAGAATTAAAATGAACGAAGAAAAGATAAAGAAACACCGGGAAGAATTAGTAAGTGAACGAAAATGTTTGCTAGGATTTAGGTACATGAGAACGAAGAGATCAAGAATTGATTAGAGAATATTTGAATGATGCACCGGTAAGATTTCAGAATGATAACTGGAAGCTGACATGAATAATCCAGAATTGATGGACTCCGGATAACAAACTAAGAATAAACTTGAATTGCTATGAATAGGTAAAAAGAATTTTCACAATCAAAACAATTACGAGAGGATGGCCTCGAACTAGAACCATGAATCTTTGAAAGAACGGATATGATTGTAGAGAAACTCTTCTTCGATCTTCATATGTTGATTATGACAATGAGAAGCGCCACCAAGAATTGTTGAGGCACTCCGGAAGAATCAAAATTGAAGAGATTGGGTCAACGATGAAAAGAATTTAACCGATCTTGGAGAAAGACATTTGACTGATGATAAATCATTCTTACATCAAACTTTAGAAAAGAATTTGAGAAGCTCCGAAAAAGATAAGAAGAGTCAGGTAATATCCTGGGAAAAGACCTGTGGGTTAGGGACCACTCAAAAATACACCATTGAATGATTTAAAAGATAGATTGCGCCGGTTGAATTAAATGACATGAATGAGATAACATCCTCAAAATAGGTTGAACTGATCTTGAATGAAAAGACGAGCCTTCTGAGATATTTTGAGCACTGCAGGACAATAGAATAGCGAGAGGTGAACGATTAAGAATTTCACCGGCATGAGAAAACCTTGAAATGAGGAAAAGGGTAAAGAAACACCAAAAGCTTGAATTGAATCCACCGGAGGAGAAAAAGAATGAAAAATGATGAACTTGATGCTCTGTTAGAATCTTCATGAGAATCACCGGATAAGAACATTGACGAAAAAGGAATGGAGAGACTTCACAAGAATAAAAGGATACTTGATTAAGAAATCTGAGTCCTTGAGGAAAAAGGGGTGGGTTGGCGGGAAAAACAAAGGCAGCTTGGAACGAATGAAACAAACATCGTTGAGAGGAACTGATAATTGATCGTGCCAATGTTGAAGTGATCGGATCCACTTGAAGAGAAACACACCGGTTGAGAAGAGGATTGACATGACAATATCGATTATCATGAAGGATTAGTATTCACGTGGGAACATGAGAACACCATTTGGGGAAGGTATGGAATCAACAGTTGACTTCGAAGCAACTCAAATACCACAACTCAAAACAAAACAAGGATTGGCTTGCAGAATAAGCCGGAACAAACATATGATAGAGATTTCGTCCGAAGTTTTCGTGGTGGGGCCTACACGGGCTCGATTGTATAGCACCATCATGTACAAGGCAGTGCACATGACATACGAAGCGTCCCCAAGTCGGCATAGCCAAGGACTCTTTAAGACACAACGAGACCACTGTAAAACTGACCGTGGATAGGCGTACCACTAGACGTCGAAACCCAATTTCATATCATACATCTGTCGGAAAGATATCCTAAGAGCTACTTGAATTCCCACTTATAAACTCCCGAAACTTTCCGGTTATGCAGTCTGGTGTTGGGGATACAGGGGAAGCATAATATCTCACCCAAACTAGCAAATCCTACATCCAGCTGTATCCATCCTTCAACACATAACCAAGAAACCTTCGGAAATCGTCTACCTCAACCTTCGAAAAGCATCCGTTATACGAGTTATGGCAATACTCCCGAACTCCCGCCCCAGTACTGGGTGGCGTCGAGGTTATCTCACCAACAAATGCATAAAAGAGATTTTTGATGTCGGTGAAACTAAACTCAGGTATTCCATAACTGCAACGATAAAATTGTGACGACAACACCTCGGAGCTCAACTCCCCGGGACACTGCCACAACCCCTAAATGTCAAGAAGCACCAAGAACAATGTTCTCGTCACAAAACCATCGGAACGATTCCAAGATACCCACGTGATCCTAAAAAATTAGTGAAATTTGAGAAGAGAAGAGTCAAAACTCTACGTCAGGATGCCTCACCAGAGCGACGAAGGGACCGAGGAGTAAAAAGAAGTCCTAACTCTCCGATATATATAATTCCTAAAAGACTCAAAACATTTTTCTAGACTCAACAACGCCAGCTATTCGATCCAGCAGGGGGCTCCTAAGGTCGGGGAAGGCTCTGATACCAACTTGTAATGCCCTCGATGCGGCTATATCTCCCACGTGCCGAAGCACGACTTAGAGGCATAACCGCATTGAAAGCAATGTCACAAGTGAGGTAATCTTCACAACAACCCATGTAATACAATAAGGGCAAAAGGATACATAGTTGGCTAAGAATCGCCACTTCACACAAAACATGAATAAAGCATTACATCATCAAGATATAAACACGGTCCGACTACGGAACCAAAATAAGGAAGACTACCCCAAATGCTACAAAGATCCCCGATCGACCCCAACTGGGCTCCACTACTAATCAATTGAAACGAAACACACAAAACGAATAAGGTCTTCAACTAGCTCCTCCTTGAGCTCGGTTTCGTCACCTACACGATTTCATCGGCACCTGCAAACTGGTTTGGGAAGTATCTGTGAGTCACGGGGACTCAGCAATCTCACTCCCTCGCGATCAAGACTATTTAAGCTTATAGGAAGGGTAAAAGGTATAAGGTGGAGCTGCAGCAAGTGAGAAGAGAAGAGAAGGCAAAAGCACGGTCAAACAACTATCATCAAGAAGTGATCCTACAACAACCTACGTCAATCATAACTCCAACACTGTGTTCACTTCCCGGACTCCGCCGAGAAGAGACCATCATGGCTACACACGCAGTTGCTGTATTTAGTTAAGATAAACTTCAGGTTTTCTACAACCGTACATTAACAAATTCCCATCTGCCCGGTAACATCGGCACCTTCAAACTGGTTTTGGAAGAATCTGTGAGTCATGGGGACTCAGCAATCTCACACCCTCGCGATCAAGACTATTTAAGCTTATGGGTAAGGTAAAGGTATGATGTGGAGCTGCAGCAAGCGACTAGAATATATGGTGGCTAACATATGCAAAAGAGAGCGAGAAGAGAAGGCAAAGCACGATCGTGAAACTATGATCAAGAAGTGATCCTAGAACAACCTACGTCAAGCATAACTCCAACACCGTGTTCACTTCCCGGACTCCGCCGGAAAGAGACCATCACGGTTACACACGCGGGTGATGTATTTTAATTAAGGTCAACTTCAGGTTTTCTACAACAGGACATTAACAAATTCCCATCTGCCCATAACCGCGGGCATGGCTTTCGAAAGTTCAAATCCCTGCAGGGGTGTCCCAACTTAGCCCATCACAAGCTCTCACGTTCAAAGAAGGATATTCCTTCTCCCAAGACATTCCGATCAGGCTCGGCATCCAGGTTACAAGACATCTCGACAATGGTAAAACAAGTCCAGCAACACCGCCCGGATGTGCCGACAAATCCCGATAGGAGCTGCACATATCTTGTTCTCAGGGCACATTCAGATGAGACATCCTACGAGTAAAACCAACCCTCAAGTTGCCCCGAGGTGGCTCCACAGTCTACTCGGTCAGACCAACACTCAGAGGAGCACTGGCCCGGGGGGGTTAAAATAATGATGACCCTTGAGTCTGCAGAACCCAAGGGAAAGGAAAGGCTAGGTGGCGAATGGTAAAACCAATGTTGGGCATTGCTGGAGGAGTTTTATTCAAGGCGAACTATCAAGGGGTTCCCATTATAACCCAACCGCGTAAGGAACGCAAAATCCGGGAACATAACACCGATATGGCGGAAACTAGGGCGGCAAGAGTGGAACAAAACACCAGGCATATGGCCGAGCCTTCCACCCTTTACCAAGTATATAGATGCATTAATTAGATTAGAGATATTATGATATCCCAACAAGTAAACATGTTCCAACAAGGAACAACATCTCCATGTTCCAACAAGGAAACAAACTTCAATCTTCACCTACAACTAACAATGCTATAAGAGGGGCTGAGCAAAGCGGTAACATAGCCAAACAACGGTTTGCTAGGACAAGGTGGGTTAGAGGCTTGGTTCAACAATAGGGGAGGCATGATAAGCAAGTGGTAGGTATCGCAGCCTAAGCATAGCAAAAGAGCGAGCAACTAGCAAGCAAAGATAGAAGTGATTTCGAGGGTATGGTCATCTTGCCTGAAATCCCGCAAGGAAGAAGAACAAGTCCATGAAGAAGGCAAACGGACGTAGTCAAACGGATCCTCACACACGCAACATTATCGGAACCAACCCGAAGAAGCAACACCGGAAAGAAGCACACAACATAGTAAACAACCAATACATAACCAAGGCATGATGCACAATCAAGTATGATGCATGTCCGGTTTAATGAGGCATGGCATGGCAAAGTGCACAAACAACACTACAAGTTAAGTGGAGCTCAGTATGGATCGGGATGCATATTGACAAAACACCACATCAAGTTATTTAGTTTGATCTCGTTTATATACCCAACAATATTAAATGTTGTTAAACATGGCAAGAGGGTGAAGCAAAGTAAAACTACCTATCTAGTCAAGTTTAAATGAGGCCAGAAGCAACAAACAACAATTCTAGTAAATCCCCATATGCATATATTAGGTTTGGCACTATTCTTCCCTAAACCATATTTTATAGTTATTAAAAATGCAAGATGATGCGACCATGTTAAACTATGCATTTTTCTACCCCATTTACATATATAGATTGTTACATTTGGAGCTACGGTTATTAAGTTATGAATTAAAGCATTTTAACGAGTGATTTAAGCAAATTTAAACAAACGACATTTTAAACAATTTAAACATAGATGAAAGTGGCAAATTATTAATCTACACATAATTTTAAGCAAGTTTCATATATTAAGTTTTTACAAAAGATGCACGGTTGGTGAGCTATGATATGCATGGAGCTTAGGGGTTTTTCTGCAAATCTGTAAACTCCGGAATAATAGACAAATCGCAGACGCTAAAAAAACATACGCGAGCCGAAACTGGGCAGCCCAACAGTGCATGGCCCAACAACAGGAATAAAAAAAGGCGCTCGGGGGGGGGGGGGGGCCTCACCCAGTGGGCTTTGGCCCGGGTTGGTGGAGTGGCCAAGTGGGCCGGCTCTCTTGCTGGATCGGGTCGACGCAGAGCCGGGTGCGGTCAACGGGCGAAGTGGGGCTTGCGATGTTGTCGCTTGCGGTGGCTGAGTGCTGGTTAGTGCTTCCCCATAGCGAGGTGAAGCAGGGGCGATCCAGGCGGGCACAGCGGCCGGAGATCCATGGCGGGGGCGCTGTGAAGAACAACACAGAGAGGAGGCCATGAGAGAAAGAGAGAGCTTGAAGAGATGGAAAAAAAGGAGGGAAAGAGAGAGGCGATGGGCGTGGGTCTCCAACGGGTCATCGGTCGGACGCCGGAGTCTGATGGGGAAGGGAGGCAGCGATGAGGTGGAGGCGAGGGGAGCAGCGGCTTGGTGGTCTCCCGGTGAGCTTGGTCGCAGGGGCATCCGGGTCCGGGTCCAGCAGCAGGGTCGAGGACGGGGCGCATGAGGAGGGGCTTCGGCTGCTCGGGGCTGCGCTGCTGCTGCACCGAGAGAGGAGCACGGCGCTGGGACCTCCGATGGCTGCTGCTGTTGTTTGAGTGGCCGGCAACCACCGGCGAGGCAGAGGCGCGCGAGGCCGTGGCCTCGATCCATCCTGGATCGGGCGCCGGCTGGCTGCGGGGAATACTAAGGAAAGAGGAGGCAGGGATGCGGATGAGGCTGGCGATGGGAGATGCAGTTGGATGGACAGATCGATTGAAAACAGTGGGGATTGGCCGGCATTGAAAACAAGGAGAGTGGCAGCGGATGGGATGGATGGAAGGGACAAACTGCCTAGGATCTAGGGTTGGTCTAGTTTATATAGTGAGTGGGTTAGACAAGGGGCAATCTCGTCCCTCCGATGAAAAACGGACGGTCGCGAATAAAATTGCTAGGGTGGCCAAATAAGAAAACGGTGAATTTTTGTAGATGTTTGGGGATGATCCGGACCCAACGGTGACGACTGCCCGGGTCGGGTCCGGGACAATTTCGGACGCGCACGTGAGGGGTTCGATGCACTGTGTAGAGAGGGTTTCGGACCGTGCGGTCGCATCGGACAACTCCGGAAGCGAAGAGGGGAAGCAGGATGGACTAGGTAGGCTGTGGCGAGACTGTGAGGGGGAGAAGAGAGAGAGAGGACCCGGCATCTGTTTTCGGAGACCGAAAACGTCCGACGAAAAGACCGGCTATACTGCCGCTATAGTTAATCGTTGGGGCGTCAAACGAACTCCGAATGCGATGAAACTTGGCAGGCGACCTACTAACAACATAACAACACCACATGCCAACTTTCAACCCATTCCGAGAACATTTTCCGGCCACTTATTAAAATACTATTTCAGACATGCCGCGGGCACGTGCAAGTGATACTGGTCTCAGAACGGACAACGGAAGGAACTGGGATACCCGGACGAATGCATGTTTTGAAAACATGATGATGCAATGCACATGATGACATCATAAAATACAACACGCAAGCAAATGACATGGCAACGATAGCGAATAACTGGAGGACACCTGGCACGTCGGTCTCGGGGCGTCACACGCGCCTCCTCCTTCGCCGCGCCTCCTCGCCGGCGTGACGGCCAACGCCGCACTCAGCCGACGCGCCGCTGCCAGGGGCCCTCGCCACCGCGCCTCGCCTCCTTCCCGCCGGCACCGCCCTTCGCCGGTGTAGCCCCGCCGCCGCCTCCAGGCGCCCCGCCGCCGCGGTCCTCCTCCATAGCGCCCCGGCCGGCCGGACTTGGCCATCCCCGCCGCCGCACGCCTACTCCAGCGCCCTGCTCCGGCGAGCCCGGCCCCGCCTCGATCCTCGTGCTACTACAGTGGATCCAGATCTGGATCTGGGAGATCAGTTGACTTCTCCTCTCGAAACCCTAACTTTTTAGCATTTTTCCGCATGCCATAACTCTGAATCCGTAGCTCCGATTCGTGCGTGTAGCATATCAAAATGTTCGTCTCAACGAGTACATCATTTCATCGCATTGCATCATTTTCATTAGAGCTCATCTTGATACCCAAAATGCTGTTGGAAGAGGTCTATGTGATGAATATGTCAGATCTGTTTCAGCAAATGGCCTTTTGTCATTTTTGCCATGATTAATGTGTGCATGCTATGATCCTGAGCTCTACATGTGTTTTGTAGTATGCCATGCCATCTTAACAGAGGTGCTTGCCATGTATTGTTGTGATATTTGTGGTGAATAGCACAAGCTTGCAAAGTAGCGTAATCGTTGATGCTGATTTCAAGGATTTAGAATTTCACTAAGTCCTTGACCTGTCTTTATTTTTATGTCATATGTTCATATTGTTTCCTAGTGATCCGTGCCTCTTTTGAGGATGATCAGTAAGGATGTTTTGTTAACATTGTGGTGCTATATCCATCCATGTCTTTGTTTGAAATTATGGAGCATCCTAGCTTGAGTCAATCGAGCTCTACTTTTGCTATAAAATGATCCTGGCAGATTGTTGACATGTTTAGCGATTTTGCCGAGGATGTTGCTATTGATCAGTGCATGCTATGTTGTTGTTCTTGCCATTTCTAGCTTCTATGACATGTCTTCTTGATAGGTGTATGCTTAGTTTGTCATGCCATGCTCTGTAGTGAGTGCATCGAGCTCGTAAACATGCCTACTCGTTAACTATTTTGCATGCTCCAGTTTTCCACTAAGTCTGAATCTGTTTATGTTTTTGCCATGTTCACATGCTTGCAATTGTATTTTGTGATCCCTTTTGTCTCAAGGTCACTAAATGACTTTTTTAAGTGCTTTGAGTAGCTTCATGCCATGCCTTGCTTTGCCATGATATGTTCCTGTAGCATTTAGTTTTCATGCTCTAAAGATTGCTACCTGATGATAAATTCCTGACTTGTGTTAATTTCACTAAGTCTGAAACCTGTTATCATTTGCACTTTTGCCATGCTCGTTTGAAGCTGTTAATGGGTGAATTAGCCGTAGCTCAGTGTTCATCTTTTGTCAAGCATCTTGAGTGGATCCCTGCCATGTATTTTTTGCCATGTTTGAGTGCTGTAGAATATTTAACTTGATGCATTTATATGACTACTTGCTGTTTATCGCAGACCGGTGCCATATTTGTTTTGTTTGCCATTTCCAAACCGTGCATCCGATTCCGGTGATCTTTATATCGATTTCAACCGAAATCAACTCACCTTTCCAGTGGAACTCTTGGATTTAGAATTTAAGGCCAGGTTCAATCATTCCTTTCCAAATCATGCTTATGCATTACATACCGCATCCCACATATCATGCCATGTTCATGTGTTGGTTGTTTACTATGTTGTGTGCTTCTTTCCGGTGTGGCTTCTTCGGGTTGTTTCCGATAACGTCGCATTTGTGAGGATCCATTCAACTATGTCCATTTGTCTTCGTCATGGACTCGTTCTTCTTCCTTGCGGGATTTCAGGCAAGATGACCATACCCTCGAAATCACTTCTATCTTTGCTTGCTAGTTGCTCGCTCTTTTGCTATGCCTATGCTACGATACCTACCACTTGCTCATCATGCCTCCCATATTGTTAAGCCAAGCCTCTAACCCACCTTGTCCTAGCAAACCATTGTTTGGCTATGTTACCGCTTTGCTCAGCCCCTCTTATAGTGTTGTAAGTTGTAGGTGAAGATTGGAGCTTGTCCCACGTTTGGAACATGGATATTTTTTTGGGATATTACAATATCTCTTATTTAATTAATGCATCTATATACTTGGTAAAGGGTGGAAGGCTCGGCCTTAAGCCTGGTGTTTTGTTCCACTCTTGCCGCCCTAGTTTCTGTCATATCGGTGTTATGTTCCCGGATTTTGCGTTCCTTACACGGTTGGGTTATAATGGGAACCCCTTGACAGTTCGCCTTGAATAAAACTCCTCCAGCAATGCCCAACATTTGTTTTACCATTCGCCACCTAGCCTTTTCTTTCCCTTGGGTTCTGCAGACTGAAGGGTCATCTTTATTTAAACCCCCCTGGGCCAGTGCTCCTCTGAGTGTTGGTCCGACCGAGTAGACTGCTGGGCCACCTCGGGGCAACTGGAGGGTTGGTTTTACTCGTAGGATGTCTCATTTGAGTGTGCCCTGAGAACGAGATATGTGCAGCTCCTATCGGGATTTGTCGGCACATTCGGGCGATGTTGCTGGACTTGTTTTACCATTGTCGAGGATGTCTTGTAACCGGGATGCTGAGTCTGATCGGATTGTCTTGGGAGAAGGAATATCCTTCGGTGACCGTGAGAGCTTGTGATGGGCTAAGTTGGGACACCCCTGCAGGGATTTGAACTTTTGAAAGTCGTGCCCGCGGTTATGGGCAGATGGGAATTTGTTAATGTACGGTTGTAGAAAACCTGAAGTTTATCTTAACTAAATACAGCAACTGCGTGTGTAGCCATGATGGTCTCTTCTCGGCGGAGTCCGGGAAGTGAACACGGTGTTGGAGTTATGATTGACGTAGGTTGTTCTAGGATCACTTCTTGATGATAGTTGTTTGACCGTGCTTTTGCCTTCTCTTCTCTTCTCGCTTGCTGCAGCTCCACCTTATACCTTTTACCCTTCCTATAAGCTTAAATAGTCTTGATCGTGAGGGAGTGAGATTGCTGAGTCCCCGTGACTCACAGATACTTCCCAAACCAGTTTGCAGGTGCCGATGAAATCGTGTAGGTGACGAAACCGAGCTCAAGGAGGAGCTAGTTGAAGACCTTATTCGTTTTGTGTGTTTCGTTTCAGTTGATTAGTAGTGGAGCCCAGTTGGGGTCGATCGGGGATCTTTGTAGCATTTGGGGTAGTCTTCCTTATTTTGGTTCCGTAGTCGGACCGTGTTTATATCTTGATGATGTAATGCTTTATTCATGTATTGTGTGAAGTGGCGATTCTTAGCCAACTATGTATCCTTTTGCCCTTATTGTATTACATGGGTTGTTGTGAAGATTACCTCACTTGCGACATTGCTTTCAATGCAGTTATGCCTCTAAGTCGTGCTTCGACACGTGGGAGATATAGCCGCATCGAGGGCGTTACAGCAGTCCTCCTCCACCATGCAGGAGCTGATACCCCGACGCCGCCGTCCATTACAAGAGATCGACCTCTCTCATCCAAGGCTTTGGACCGGGATCCTTGCATCCCGTCCTCTCGCTTCATCCCCACCGTCGTCCACCTTGCCGGGGCCGCTCCTACGACCGTCTCATCCACCGCGGCCCGCCGCCACCGTCTACCCTCCTAGATATGCTTCCACGCCGCCGATAGCCATCGCTACCGCAACACCGTCAAATTCTCAGCAGATGCGTACATGGCGCCGCACCAGAGGCGGTACTCTTTCGTATGTGCTCAACTTATTTATCGCAGCAAGAAAATAGATCGCCACTGTTTTACTCTGATTTCTTGTCTTGGTTGCGAAGTTGCCTTTGTCCGGTTTGCACCTATAGTTCCGCCATGGCACGCTCAACACCATACTCGCAATGCTTATGGTTTTCCCCTTTTATATTCCACACTAGTTAAATCACAGTAGACTAAATTTCAAAATTGAGTCAGTCGATTTTTCAGAGCTCGCCGGAGTTCGCCGGCGCGATCGAAGGGGCTCGGGTGGGGACGGTGGTTGAGGGACTCCTGGATTAGGGGGTCTCCGGACAGCCGGACTATTTCCATTGGCCGGACTGTTAGACTATGAAGATACAAGATTGAAGACTTCGTCTCGTGTCCAGATGGGACTCTACTTGGCGTGGAAGGCAAGCTAGGCAATACGGATATGGATATCTCCTCCTTCGTAACCGACCTTGTGTAACCCTAACCCTCTCCGGTGTCTATATAAACCGAAGGGTTTTAGTCCGTAGGACAACAACCATAACATACAATAACATACAATCATACCATAGGCTAGCTTCTATGGTTTAGCCTCTCCGATCTCGTGGTAGATCTACTCTTGTACTACCCATATCATCAATATTAATCAAGCAGGACGTAGGGTTTTACCTCCATCAAGAGGGCCCGAACATGGGTAAAACATCGTGTCCCCTGCCTCCTATTACCATCCGGCCTAGATGCACGGTTCGGGACCCCCTACCCGAGATCCGCCGGTTTTGACACCGACATTGGTGCTTCCATTGAGAGTTCCTCTGTGTCGTCGCCGTTAGGCTTGATGGCTCCTACTATCATTGATAGCGATGCGGTACAGGGTGAGACTTTTCTCCCCGGACAGATCTTCATATTCGGCGGCTTTGCACTGTGGGCTAATTCTCTTGGCCATCTGAAGCAGATTGAAAGCTACGCCCCTGGCCATCAGGTCAGATTTGGAAGTTTGAACTACATGGCCGACATCCGTGGAGACTTGATCTTCAACGGATTCGAGCCACAGCCGGGTGTGCCGCACTGTCACGATGGGTATGACCTAGCTTTGCCGCCAAACAGTACCCCAGAGGTCGCGCCCGCATCAGCTCCGACCCTTAGCTCGGAGCCAACTCCGCCAATCGAGGACGGGTGGTTAGACACCGCCTTAGGGGCTGCAGTCTCAACGGCGCTCGAGCCGAACACCAGCCTAACCCTCTGCGCAGCCCGTGACTCCAAGGTGCTGGACTCTTTTCCGGACTCCGAACCATCCGCGCCCCTGCCAATCGAATCCGATTGAGCGCCGATCATGGAATTCACTGCCGCGGATATCTTTCAGCACTCGCCGCATTCTGAATTCACTAAGGTCTCTCTCTTTGGCAGGAGAGCCCTGGCTCGATTATGGCCAACAGGATTGGGATGCGGACGACGAAGAAATTCGACGCCCACCCAGAACCCACTTCGTAGCCACTGTCGATGATTTAACCGACATGCTCGAATTCGACTCCGAAGACATCGACGGTATGGACAACTATGTAGGAGACGAACATGAACCAGCGCCTATAGGGCACTGGAAAGCCACCTCGTCATATGACATATACATGGTGGATACACCCAATGAAGGCAATGGCAACAAGATAGCGGAGGATGACCCCTCCAAGAAGCAACCCAAGCGCCGACATCAGCGGCGTCGCTCTAAGTCCCGCCAAAGCAAAAGTTGTGATACCGGCACAGGAGATAATAACACTCCGGATAGTGCCGAAGACAACAACAATCCCCTCCAGCAAGATTCAGAGCAGGAGGATGGAGGAGCCAGCTCTCCTGAGAGAGCGGCAGACGGAGAGGAGGAGGATGACAATTACATGCCCCCCTCCAAAGACGAGGCAAGACTCGGCGATGATGAATTCGCTGTACCAGAGAATCCCATCGAACAAGAGCGCTTCAAGCGCCGGCTTATGGCCACGGCAAATAGCCTAAAGAAAAAGCAGCAGCAGCTTCAAGCTGATCAAGATCTGCTAGCTGATAGATGGACTGAAGTCCTCGCGGTCGAGGAATATAAACTCAAGCACCCCTCCAAGAATTACCCAAAGTGCAGGTTACTACCCCGACTGGAGGAAGAAGCGTATGATACGGCTGATCGGCCACCTCGTGGCCGCGATAGAGAGGCATTCCAGCCAAAAGCTCAGCCTCCACCCCGACGCCATTCCTATAAAAAGGCATGGGGAGATACACGAGACCTGCAAGACATATTGGAGGACAAAGCATATCATGCAAGATCGATCTACGGATCACGATGGCGCACCACTCTGCGAGAAAATAAACGTCATGCCGGATACATTAAAAACAAATCCGGCCGGGCCGAATGCAGCGGGCAAGACCCATTTGAGCTGCGTCGCGATATAGCCCAATACAGAGGCGCCGCACACCCCTTATGCTTCACAGACGAAGTAATGGAACATCAATTCCCAGAAGGTTTCAAACCTTTAAATATTGAATCATACGACGACACAACAGATCTCGTAGTCTGGATCGAGGATTTCCTCCTCCACATCCACATGGCCCGCGGTGATACCTTACAGGCCATCAAATACCTCCCACTAAAGCTCAAAGGACCAGCGCGGCATTGGCTTAACAACTTGCCAGCGGACTCCGTTAGCTGTTGGGAAGAGCTGGAAGCTGCATTCCTCGACAACTTTCAGGGCACTTGTGTGCGACCACTAGACGCCGATGACTTGAGCCACATAATTTAGCAACCAGAAGAGTCGGCCAGGCAATTCTGGACTCGGTTCCTTACAAAGAAAAATCAGATCATCGATTCTCCGGATGCAGAGGCCTTAGCGGCTTTCAGACACAACATCCAAGACGAGTGGCTAGCCTGGCACCTTGGTCAGGAAAAGCCGAAATCTATGGCAGCTCTCACGACGCTCATGACCCGCTTTTGTGCGGGAGAAGACAGCAAGCTGGCTCGCAGTAATAACATATCAAAGAACCATGGTACCTTAGATACCAAGGACGGCAATAGCAGGTCACGTCGCAACAAACATAAGCGCCGCATTAACAGCGAAAATACTGAGGATACGGCAGTCAATGCCGGATTCAAAGGCTCTAAACCCGGTCAGTGGAAAAAGCCATTCAAACAAAGTATGACGGGTCCGTCCAGCTTGGACTGTATACTTGATCGCTCGTGTCAAATACACGGCACCCCAGACAAGCCAGCCAATCACACCAACAGGGATTATTGGGTGTTCAAGCAGGCCGGCAAGTTAATTGCCGAAAACAAGGACAAGGGGCCGCATAGCGATGACGAGGAGGAGCCTCGCCAGCCGCACACCGGAGGACAGAAGAGGTTTCCCCCGCAAGTGTGGACGGTGAACATGATATACGCAACCCACATCCCCAAGAGGGAGCAGAAGCGTGCGCTCAGGGACGTCTATGCATTGGAGCCAGTCGCCCCAAAGTTCAACCCTTGGTCCTCCTGTTCGATCACCTTCGATCGCAGGGACCACCCCACTAGTATCCGTCATGGCGGATTTGCCGCGGTGGTCTTAGACCCAATTATTGACGGATTTCACCTCACTTGGGTCCTTATGGATGGCGGCAGCAGCCTGAACCTACTTTATCAGGACACAGTGCGCAAAATGGGTATAGACCCCTCAAGGATCAAACCCACAAAAATGACCTTTAAAGGCGTCATTCCAGGTGTGGAGACCCATTGCACAGGCTCAATTACACTGGAAGTGGTCTTCGGATCCCTAGATAATTTCCGAAGCGATGAGTTAATCTTCGATATAGTCCTGTTCCGCAGTGGTTATCACACGCTGCTCGGGCGAACTGCATTTGCTAGATTCAATGTGGTACTGCATTATGCATACCTCAAGCTCAAGATGCCAGGACCTCGCGGAGTTATTACAGTCAATGGAAACACAGAGCACTCCCTCCGAATAGAGGAGCACATCGCGGCCCTCGCAGCAGAAGCGCAAAGCAGCCTCTCAAGGCAATCAACCAGTTCGGTGCTTCAAAGCCCAGACACCTTCAAGCGTGCTTGGAGCAATCGGCAAATAGACCACCTGGCGTGATCTGAGCTCGCGTAGCAATATGGCGGCCACCCCAATCCCAGCCCAGCGGCGAAACTCGTGCCGCGCGTACATAATTACGCATTAAAAATACCATGGGCACATGTGGGGAGGGGGGCACAACTGCGGCACGCCCCAAGACGTGGCTTAAACCGCACTAGGGGCTTCCCGTTTGGTTATTTTTCTTTTTTTTCAGGACCTTAATCTCTGGAAACACTGTCCGGCAGCACGATTGCCGAACACATGATGCAGCAACCAAGGAGGCAGACAGCTACGTTATACCACGGAATTCCCAGGTTGATTACAGTAACGAGTGAAATATTCAATTCAATATCATTCCTCAGCTTTCCCTTGGAAGGGACATAGTCCGACTCTTTGCTTATCGCACTATCTGTATCACTCTGCCTTAACGCAATTTTTTAATAAACAATGCATGACATTACGACTATTATTGCATTCTTGTTATATATATATATATATGTGTGTGTTCGTTAATGATGCCTTGCAACCATACACTATGGTACGGCCAATACACCAGGGGTTACATACCCCACAATGCGGTGTGAAAAGTCCGAACACTTTCACAAGTGCGGCACCCCGAACTTATAGCATTATATGCATCAGCTCGGAATCATGTCTTTGGTCAAATGTTGGGTTTGCCCGGCTCCTATGTTTTGGTACCTTACGTTCCGCTCTATCGGCAAAGGTAGCGCTAGGAGAACTACTACGATTGTGCCCCGGTTCTGCTGGGTTCAGCAGCTCAGTAGAGAAAGCTAAAACTGACTGTCATGATAAGGCGAGAGACTGGTCGCTGTTCAGCGAGGTTTTCGAGTCCCTAAAGACTTATGCCGCTTAGAGCGAGGGGCCAGCCCTGTCCGGCATAAAGGCATGTATCGCGCCCCAAATTCGGCCTTCCGAATACCAGGGGCTTCGCCAAAATTTAAAATTATAGAATTCTATGGCTAAGTGAGAGTGATAAAGCATTATTAGTCCGGTTGCCTTGTTCGCTGTGCTGAGCACCTCCGTCGAAGGACCCAAACATGGGAAGAAGAGTGCTCAGGTTTATCCTGAACACCCCAGCACTCGTGGCATGGGGGCAGAAGCCGAGGACTAGCCATCTCTCAGATTGGATAAACAGCCAAACAGAAGGTAATATTTTAAATTCAAACAAGCGTTGCGTAGCGCATATGAAACAAGTTTTCATAAATACAGGATAAAACGAGCAAGTCTCACTCAAATATTACATCTTTTGAACACTCATCCGCGATGAGATAGGCACCCGGCAGAACACCCTCATAGTACATCTCGGGGTGGCGGTGCTCCTTGCCCTCCGGCGGCCCCTCCTTGATCAGCTTCACGGCGTCTAGCTTGACCCGCTGCAATTTCACACGAGCGAAAGCCCAACGTGCACCTTCAATGCAGGCAGATCGCTTGACAACCTCCAGCCGCGGGCAGGCATCCACAAGCCGCCTCACCAGGCCGGCGAAGCTGTTCGGAAGGGCGTCGCTAGGCCACAGCCGGACTATAAAGCCCTTCATGGCCTGATCGGCCGCCTTCTGTAGCTCGACCATCTGCTTCAGCTGGTCGCTCATTGGCACCGGATGTCCGGCCTCAGCATACTGAGACCAGAACAGCTTCTCCATCGATCTTCCATCCTCGGCCTGGTAAAATTGTGCGGCATCGGACACACTGCGGGGCAAATCTGCGAATGCTCCTGGAGAGCTCCGGATTCGGGTAAGTAATCGGTAAATTACTTTTACATGCTTGCTTTGCATATAGAAAGCCTTCCCCACCGCTATCTTCTTCTCGCGTCGATCTCTTGGAGGGCCTTTTGGGCTTCGGCCTTGGCACTTTTTGCACTCTCAAGGGCCGCGGCAAGCTCGGACAACCGCGTCTTTGAGTCAAGCTCCAACGCGTCGTGCTTCGTCACGAGAGCCTTGAGCTCTTGCTGCACCTCGCCCACACGAGCCTCGTGCTTCTCTCGCTCGATGCGCTCCTTGGCCGCTTTATCTTGGGCCTTGATTAGCGCTTGCTTCAGGGTTCGCCACCTCGGTCGTGGCCCCTGGCAAACATACGATGATCCTGTCATTTTGCAATCGCGTCCTATTTTATATATGCATATCTATAGACAGGGTATTACTTACCCTTGTTCTCCTTGACCTGCCTCTTGGCAAGGCCGAGCTCTTTCCTTGACCCCTCGAGGTCCTTCTTCAGTACGGCGACCTCCGCAGTCAATTCGCATATGCATATTGACATACTTATATTAGACTCCTGCGATATTATTTGATCCACTGTTCGGCTTTTCTTTGTGAACACTGAACAAAGCATCAGGGGCTACTGTCTATGCGGTAATATTTCTACTACATTTTAAAACACTTACCTCAAAGCATGTTAGAAGGCTGGCACAGGCTTTAGTCAATCCGCTCTTGGCGGACTGAACCTTCTGGATCACCGCACTCATGATAGTGTTGTGCTCCTCGTCGATGGAAGCGCTATGAAGCGCTTCTAGCAGATTGCCCGGCGCCTCTGGATGGAAAGAGGTCATCGGCACAGGCGTCTTGCCCCTCTTATAACGAGGCCGCCTGCCCGAGCCTGGAACCACTGGAGGTTCCGACGCGGTGTTCGGCTGAGGGCCGAACTCGGAGCTCTCAGGGGCCCCGTCCCCTCGGCTCCCGGAGTCCGGAAGGTCGCCTTGAGGCACCTCTGGGACTACACCTCGGCATCGTCGGCAGGATGAGGGGAGGTGACGGTCAGGACTGGATCACTATCCATGTCCGACGAGCCCAGGGAGCCGTCCGACGATACATCGATACTGGCTCGTGGTGGCCTGCATAATTGTATTCGGCGTTAGGGAAAGCAGTGCGACAAAGGAATCCTATGAGTTACTCTGGTATCCGAATACTTATGATCTCCCCGGGGGCTTGGCCCTCGGCAACCACTCGTCTTCGTCTTCGTCGGTGGCGGTGGAACTGTCCAGAAGGAGAGTCCTTCCCTTCTTGGACCCTTCGGCCCCCCAGTTGGGGCGACCTTCCTTTTCTTGTCTCCCCCAGCCGGTGGGGGAGCATCTTCTTCTTGTTCTTCTTCCTCGTCTTCGGGGGAAGAGTGCGCCGCAGAGTCATCGGACGGTGAGTCCGACGACGCCTGACGTCGGGAACTCTTTCAGGTTCCCTTGGCCTTCTTGGTCTTCTCCGGCACCGTATAAGGGGCCGGAATCAACATCTTCGCCAGAAGAGCGTCTGCGGGGCCTTCTGGCAAAGGTGCCGGACAATCGATCTATCCGGCCGTCTTCTGCCAGTCTTGTCAAAGGTACGGGAGTTCAGATACCGCATGGAGTCAATCTATAAAAAATAAGTATCCTGTGAAAGGTAAAGCGGCTTACCGCACTGGCTTGGCACTTTTGAACAGCACCCTCCAGGCATCTTCGTGAGTTGTGTCGAAGAGCCTGTTCAGAGTTCGTGCTGCGCCGGATTGACTCCCACCCACAAATTGAACTCCCGTTTTTGGCACGGGAGGATCCGGCGGTGGAGCATGACCTAGACCACGTTGACAAGTTTGATCTTCTTGTTTACCATGTTTTGAATATATGTTTGGAGTCCGGTCAGCTCTCCCAAGCTACCCCAGGATAGGCCCTTCTCTTTCCAGGAAGTGAGCCGCGTGGGTATGCCAGATCAGAACTCGGGGGTCACTTCCCATGAAGGGTCACGCGGCTCGGTGATGTAGAACCACCCCGATTGCCACCCCTTTATGGTTTCCACAAAGGAG
Source organism: Triticum urartu (assembly GCF_003073215.2). Classification (NCBI taxonomy): domain Eukaryota; kingdom Viridiplantae; phylum Streptophyta; class Magnoliopsida; order Poales; family Poaceae; genus Triticum; species Triticum urartu. The sequence continues at coordinate 410,984,068 of NC_053025.1, forward strand.
CCCTCGAGCCATGTTACGTTGGGCATCTTGCCCACCATGGCGCCTCTGCACTACGCCTGGCACCCGCCCACAACCTTCCGCTTGACATTGAAGGTCTTCAACCATAAGCCGAAGTAGGGCTTGATGCCGAGGAAGGCCTCTCACATGACGATAAACGTCGAGATGTTGAGGATGAAGTTCGGGGCCAGATCGTGGAAATCCAGGCCATAATAGAACATGAGCCCCCGGACGAATGGATGGAGAGGGAATCCCAGTCCATGGAGGAAATGGGTAAGGGACACTACCCTCTCATGGGGCCTGGGGGTGGGGATGAGCTGCCCCTCATCTGGGAGCCGGTGCACAATGTTGTCGCGCAGATATCCGGCTCTCCTCAGTTTCTTGATGTCTCCCTCCATGACGGAGGTGACCATCCACCTGCCTCCCGCTCCGGACATGGTTGGAGAAGGTTGAGGTGGGGAGTACTGACTTGGGCGCTAGAGCTCGAGTGTGCGAAAACGGATGAGCAAATGAGGAAGAATGCATGGATAGAAAGGTGAATCCTTATCCCTTTATATGGGCGGACGAAGCTAAGCGTCCCACTTGCCTGGTAAAACTCGCTTATCCCCCAAGCGCCGTAATTGATGGCGCGGTTGGGTTACCCACGCCCGTATTGATGAGAATCCCGTAATAAGGGGACACGATCTCTGCTTTGACAAGATGTGTCGAAAAACTGCCTCGCGTTATGTGCTGTGGGGCTGGTTAAGGAAACAGTTCGAATAATCACCGGGCCATGACATAACGTCATGCTGCCAAAACAAGCCAGCAAACTAGATCTGATATTATTCTCTCTACGGTGGAATGTGGAACTTATTTTGCAGGGTCAGACACTATCCTCATATTTAAATTCTTCTGTGATGTATTCGGAGAAGGAACCCGCCTTTCAATGCCGAAGACAATACTGCATGCCGGACTCATCGTCATTGAAGCCTGGTTCAGGGGCTACTGAGGGAGTCCTCGATTAGGGGGTCTCCGGACAGCCAAACTATTTCCATTGGCCGGACTATTAGACTATGAAGATACAAGATTGAAGACTTCGTCTCGTGTCCAGATGGGACTCTACTTGGCGTGGAAGGCAAGCTAGGCAATACGAATATGGATATCTCCTCCTTTGTAACCGACCTTGTGTAACCCTAACTCTCTCCGGTGTCTATATAAACTGAAGGGTTTTGGTCCGTAGGACAACAACCATAACATACAATCATACCATAGGCTAGCTTCTAGGGTTTAGCCTCTCCGATCTCATGGTAGATCTACTCTTGTACTACCCATATCATGAATATTAATCAAGCAGGACGTAGGGTTTTACCTCCATCAAGAGGGCCCGAACCTGGGCAAAACATCGTGTCCCCTGCCTCCTGTTACCATCCGGCCTAGACACACAGTTCAGGACCCCCTACCCGAGATCCGCCGGTTTTGACACCGATAGTGGTTGTGGGGGCGGTGGTGGGGCCTCGTCAAACGAAGCCCACTCGACGGGGGGGGGGGCGGGGGGGGGGGTGGCGGAAGAACACAGGCGGTGGGGTCGGTGGTTCGGCCGGCGGCCCGTTCGGTGTTCTGTATGGGAAGCACAGTATGTTCATTGTCAGGAAGGGGAGCAGGGACATCTACAGTCAATAGCTGATAGAGCTGGCCAATACGTGATCGATAGGCTTTCAATTACTAGCGGCAATAGAACACCGTAATTTCCAGCCAGTTCCACTTTCCCAATTTATATATCTTGGTTATGTTGTACCCCTGTTATGTACACTATGATCTGCCTAGTTGCTGTGTGCTCTTGTTATCATGATTCGGCAATAAACTCTCTACACATTATATTATGAACCTATCATCTGCCAGCTATCCTTACTTCTGGAGCCTATTTTTTGTGTACTTGTGCCAGATTATATAAATGCACGCACCATATTACAGCACACATGAGCTCTCTCATCAGAATCCAGTGATAGCACACAAGTGTTTACAAGGGCGCCCCTATATTACAATATCATCTACATTACAAAGATAATCTCACAACTATTTATGTTTTCATTGTTCTCAGATATTATACGCAATTATAGTGAATATCAGAATCCGCGCATCAGAAGAATATTGTGGAACACTGCAATGACTTACAAAATTGGCAGCAAGGCATTGAGTGCCATTCTGGAAGCAATGAAACTCGTACGCTCCCCACCTGTTGATTCATGTTCAGAATATCATCCTAATGACTATTCTAACCTCAAGGAGTCAAAGGCAGATGGCCTGTCCTCTTCACCCATCAATGTGCCTGTTCTAATTTGGCAATGGTTTATTGATTGCGCGTATCTTGCATATGTTGTCTTGCATTGCTTCTTCTTTGTTGCACCGCCATCTGCATAGTTTACTCATCATATATGTCGAGCTGCCATGCCCATCCATTATCAATACATATTCCATCTGTCATTATACCATGTTTTTTCACTCAAATGTTGTTCTTGTGCATCAGACATCAAAAAGGAAGAGGGTGATTGCCGAACCTGAAGAAGCACCAGCAAAGTCCTTGAAAAACGTGGTGGTGCCGGAGAAATCAGACAGCACCCCACTTATATTTGCTGTACAACCAGTGACACAAAACGTAGGACCGACTCCAGCAGACTATACCCATACATCACTGGCCACACCACTAGCCCCACCACACAGGACCTGCACTCCAGCAAAAGGTATACCGATTTCATTTTCCATAGCACCAGCTGTACCACAGAAAAATCCCACTCAAGCAAAAAGTACAGCAAGTCCACCGGCCAAAGACCTATCCCAATTGCAGAGACAGCCAATTCCTGCAGATTGGAACCCCATTCCATTTATTCCCAGTTTAAAAGACAATGCTTTCAATGTTGTTAGGGACTACGTGCATATATTCCCATCATGGGAAGATTATTGTGAAGACAAACACCATTTTCACATCTTCCTGACCAACTTACGTGTAAGTGCTATTATTCATGGTTATTATTTTCCTGTTTTCTGCTGATTGAACACAGCAATGATTTACATTACATTGTTGTAACTAGGCGAGGGTCAATCTAGATAGTCATGACGAGCAAAGCTTGCTTGTGCTTTTCAAGGAAGCATTGCAGCAGTATCGGTGTTACCTGAGGAAATCACACTTTGATGGCAAGTCTATAAACGAATTTCCGGTGAAGCCTCCTGTGCTAAATTTAGAAGACATTGAATGGAAAAACCTTGTTATGCACTGGTTTCGTTCCCAGGATGAGGTACTGTCTATGAAATCACATGACAATTTGAACTTCTACTTTTCCTCATGTGCCTTACGGATCTTTTTTGCAGGAAATCTGCTCGAAGAAGAATTCCGGTTTGATAAGAACGACAGGATATCACAAATATGCTGCCCGGTGCTTTGCTCTTGTTAGTACGTGTTGTCCTGTATCATTGTACTTGCATACATACCTGGTTCATTATGTGACAGCAGTATGCATGATAGCTTGCTTATCAATTGTTCGCTCCAAATTATCTGATCTGTATGAATGGTTACATTAGTGTAGAATATATCCAGTGCCAATGTTTTTTTATCTCTGCATTGTTCTTGTAAGTACATGTTGTCCTTTATCAGTGTACTTATAATGACAAGCAGTTGTTCATGTACCATCACTCTGCATCTTATTTTCCTTTGCCCTCCATTTTCTACACATCAGATCTATATTTACTCTTACCATAAGGTTGGTACTGAAGAAGTTTAGCTGTGCATTGCTCTTGGCTGTACCTTTTGCCTGTATCGCTGCACTTATATTTATAGCTACTTGGTTATGTAGCATCACTCTTCATCTTATCTTAAATATTCTCCATTTTTTCATATATTATCAAATCTATATTTACTCATAACAAAATGTAGAATAAAGGCAGTGCTTTTGAAGAAGATTCTGTGGTAAACTTCTTGAATTGCCCCCCCCATCAGCATGGACAAGGCCTTTATAGAGCATGTCTTCACCAATAATGTAAGTTTGTTCATCTCAAGCCTTCAAACTTTGTTGTATATATTTGGTTAGGCATGACTGCAACAGCTTTTTATTTTTGATGTTTGTCCTTTCTCAATTTAAGTTTTCAGTTGTACAACCAAGTTCCTTCTTCATACCATGTAAATTAAACTATACAGAGCAAGTGATCTTCTTTTGCACTGCATGTATGCTTCTGTTCTTCATCCGTAATCCTGTGGTGTGGTGAACCTACCCACTACAACACAATGTCATATTCTGCAATGTCTTAACTATGAACAATGTCATATCATTCTACTATTATTTAAACCGTCTCTTTATTTGCCAATCTGAAATGGTATAAATTGATAGCACACTAACCATTGATACTTATGAGTTCTTGATCTGTAATCCAGTGGTGTCGTGAAGCTGCCAACTCCTTCACAATGTCATTTCCTGCCATGTCTTGACCTGAACAATACCATATTGTGTTAATCCAAATCTAAAGTGTGTCACTTTATTCGTCAGTAAGAAATGTGATGAATTGTCAGCACTGATACTTTTATGTGCAAAACCTGTCATCTGTCTGCTTGTTTATATTTCAGAGTGAGGAAGATATAAGTGTTGAACAACCGCAGTCTCATCATCTTGCTTAGCTGCTTGCGCTGCAGCTCCCCAGGAGGGCTAACCTTTCTTGAACTCTATTGAAGTGCTGTCGGTTTTGTATATTATTTTGTCGGCGTGTTTATTTGCACTAGTGGCGATCTTTGATGCCCAGTGTATGTAATCTGCTGTCTACTTGTGCTTTATTATCATAGTGGCGAACTTTGATGCCCAGTGGATGTAATATGACGTAATTTATTTATTGTATAGTCCTGTATATATATCCTGTCTTCGTAGTAAACCGGCCAAACCGTAAAATTACGGTACATAATCGGGCCATCATGCAATCACGATGTAGGTTGGGCCTGAAACGTGCCGAACAGCTCACGGGTCGGCAGCAGCCTGAAATGAACCCCGACCCATGATTGTGCGAATCAAATCACGGGCTTTTAACTGGCCAAAAAATTGTCTCGGTCCTTGTTTGGCCCAATCAGATATCGGCTGCGAGCAGGCCGGATGCAAACCGGGCCGTAGTTAGGCCCAACTATATGACGGGCTTTTAGCAGGCTGAAATTAATATAGGGATGAAATGTTAAACGGGCCCTTAACAGGGCAAAACTAATATCAGGCCGAATTACTAAGTGGGCCTTTAGCAAGTGGGCCCAAAAGCATAGTGTCCAGTTGACGGGCCGAATCTGATATGGGCCATAATTGAGCCCAAAGCCTCTTAAAGGGCCGGACCTGATCTGGGCCATAAATTGGCCCAGAATGTGGTAGGCCTTTAACGGGACGGATCTCATATGGGCCACTATTAGGCCCGGAGCGTGGCAGGCCATTAATGGACCAGATCAAATATGGGCCGGCATTTGGCCCAAAACATGGCAGGCAGTTAATGGGCCGGCCTACTAGGGTCCTCAAAATCTTGTGGGCCTACAGCTGGCCGGCCCACTAATGTCCGCGAAATCTCATGGGCCTTTAGCTGGGCCGACCTATTATGATCTGCAAGAATCTTGTGGGCCTTTAACTGGGCCGGCCTATTACGGCACACAAAAATCTTGTGGGCCTTTACCTGGGCCGGCCCATTATTGCCCGCAAAATCTTGTGGGCCTTTAGCTGGGCCAGCCCATTATGGTCCGCAAAATCTCGTGAGCCTTTAGCTGGGCCGGCCCATTATGGTCTGCAAAATCTTGTGGGCCTTTAGTTGGGCCGGCCCATTTAAACTTGTTGGGTCGTGCCACGTGTCGACGTATCATAGGCGCCTTCTGTCCAGTGAGTGGATGCCATTTGTCCCGACGATGAGCCGACACGAGTTTCCTCTAGCCAATGATGATTTTACATGTGGAAAATCCCCATTGGTCGGGGCTGTTAACGGGTTATCGGATAAAAACCCGACCCGATAGCTTAACGGCGTTTCGTTATGGTGGATGCCACGTGGCGGTCACCCTTTACGAAAGCACTTATGTGACGCGCGATTTATCGTCATGGAAGTGGACACTTCCGTGATGATAATTTTGGTAATGTCATGGAACACTTCTACGACAGCACAGGTATGACTATCTTGATTCTGTCATAAATTTGTCATGGATGTACATGCATGACAAAAAACGCGACCTACTGTGACAAACACGTATCATCACGGAAGTGTATTTTTTTTGTAGTGACTAGAGCAAACGACAAACTACTCCACAAGATCTAAGTGAAGATCGATGAGCAGTCAAATAATTATGCAACTATGTGAAGACTCTCTAACATTGAAGAATTTAAGATCTTTGTATATTATTCAAACATAAAGCAAAACAAAGTAAAATAAAATGACACTCCAAGCAAAACACATATCATGTGGTGAATAAAAATATAGCTCCAAGTAAAGTTACCGATGAAAGAAGACGAAAGAGGGGATGCCATCCGGGGCATCCCCAAGCTTAGGCTCTTGGTTGTCCTTGAATATTACCGTCGAGTGCCTTGGGCATCCCAAGCTTAGGCTCTTGCCGCTCCTTGTTCCATAGTGCATCGAATCTTTACCCAAAACTTGAAAACTTCACAACACAAAACTCAACAGAAAACTCGTAAGCTCTGTTAGTATAAGAAAAAAAATCACCCCTTTTGATACTGTTCTGAACTCATTCTAAATTCATATTGGTGTAATATCTACTGTGTTCCAACTTCTCTATGGTTCATACCCTCCGATACTACTCATAGATTCATTAAAATAAGCAAACAACACAATGAAAACAGAATCTGTCAAAAACAGAACAGTCTGTAGCAATCTGGAGGTTTCGAATACTTCTGTAACTCCAAAAATCCTGAGAAATTAGGAAGTCCTACGAAATTTGTTTATTGATCTACTGCAAGTGGAATTGGTATTTCATCGCTCTCTGGTAAACAATGAAAATTATTCTTGTGAGCGCATACTTTCTATTTTTTACAGCAAGATCAAATCAACTATCATCATAAGCCATCCCAAATGTGTTACTTGGCACTTTATTGAAACAAAAGCTATAAAACATGATTACTACATTATCACAATCATGTGAACACACAAAAACAGTAGGTATAAATGTTGGGTTGTCTCCCAGCAAGCGCTTTTCTTTAATGCCTTTCTAGCCAGGCATGATGATTTTAATGATGCTCATATAAAAGATAGGAATTGAAACATAATGGGAGCATCGTGAAGAATATCACTAGCAAATTTAATTCTAACCCACTTCCTATGAATAGGGATTTTGTGAGCAAACAATTTATGGTAACAAGAATCAACTAGCATAGGAAAGCAAAACAAGCTTAACTTCAAGATTTTAAGCACATAGAGAGGAAACTTGATATTATTGCAATTCCTACAAGCATATATTCCTCACTCAATAATTTTCAGTAGCATCATGAATGAATTCAACAATATAACCATCACATAAAAGCATTCTTTTCTTGATCTACAAGCATAGAATTTTATTACTCTCCACATAAGCAAATTTCTTCTCATGAATAGTAGTGGGAGCAAACTCAACAAAATAACTATCATGTGAGGCATAATCCAATTGAAAGTTAAAATCATGATGACAAGTTTCATGGACATAATTATTCTTTATAGCATACATGTCATCACAATATTCATCGTAGATAAGAGGCATGCTTTCATCATAAGAAATTTGCACATTAATACTTGGGGGACTAAAAATATCATCTTCATCAAACATAGCATCCCCAAGCTTGTGACTTTGCATATCATTAGCACGATGGATATTCAAGGAATCCATACTAACAACAATACAATCATGCTCATCATTCAAATATTTAGTGCCAAACCTTTTAATGCATTCTTCTTCTAGCATTTTGGCACAATTATCGCAATCCTTATTTTCACAAAAGATATTAAAAAGATGAAGCATATGAGGCACCCTCAATTCCATTTTTTGTAGTTTACTTTTATAGACTAAACTAGTGATAAAACAAGAAACTAAAAGATTTGATTGCAAGATCTAAAGATATACCTTCAAGCGCTAACCTCCCTGGCAACCGTGCCAGAAAATCGCTTGTTGTCTTCTACACAACCTTCTTGTTGTAGACGTTGTTGGGCCTCCAAGTGTAGAGGTTTGTAGGACAGTAGAAAATTTCCCTCAAGTGGATGACCTAAGGTTTATCAATCCGTGGGAGGCATAGGATGAAGATGGTCTCTCTCAAACAATCTTGCAACCAAATAGAAAGGAGTCTCTTGTGTCCCCAACACACCCAATACAATGGTAAATTGTATAGGTGCACTAGTTCGGAGAAGAGATGGTGATACAAGTGCAATATGGATGGTAGATATAGGTTTTTGTAATCTGAAAATATAGAAACAGCAAAGTAACTAAAGATGAAAGTGAGCGTAAACGGTATTGCAATGCTTCGAAACAAGGCCTAGGGTTCAAACTTTCACTAGTGCAAGTTCTCTCAACAATAATAACATAATTGAATCATATAACTATCCCTCAACATGCAAAAAATAGTCACTCCAAAGTCATTAATAGCGGAGAACAAACAAAGAGATTATTGTAGGGTACGAATCCACCTCAAAGTTATTCTTTTTGATCAATCTATTCAAGAGTCCGTAGTAAAAATAACATGAAGCTATTCTTTCCGTTCAATCTATCCTAGAGTTCGTACTAGAATAACACCTTAAGACACAAATCAACCAAAACCCTAATGTCACCTAGATACTCCAATGTCACCTCAAGCATCCATGGGTATGATTATACGATATGCATCACACAATCTCAGATTCATCTATTCAACCAACACAAAGAACTTCAAAGAGTGCCCCAAAGTTTCTACCAGAGAGTGAAGACGAAAACGTGTGCCAACCCCTATGCATAAGTTCACAAGGTCACGGAACTCGCAAGTTGATCACCAAAACATACATCAAGTGGATCACGTGAATATCCCATTGTAACCACAGATAAGCACATGCAAGACATACATCAAGTGTTCTCAAATCCTTAAAGACTCAATCCGATAAGATAACTTCAAAGGGAAAACTCAATCCATTACACGAGAGTAGAGGGGGGGAAACATCATAAAATCCAACTATAATAGAAAAGCTCGCGATACATCAAGATCGTGCCAAATCAAGAACGCGCGCGAGAGAGATAGAGATCAAACACAGAGCTACTGGTACATACCCTCGGCCTCGAGGGTGAACTACTCCCTCCTCGTCATGGAGAGCACCGGGATGATAAAGATGGCCACCGGAGAGGGATTCCCCCCTCCGGCAGAGTGCCAGAACGGGTCTAGATTGGTTTTCGGTAGCTACAGAGGCTTGCGGCGGCGAAACTCCTGATCTAGGTTTCTTTCTGGAAGTTTGGGTATATATAAGAGGTGTTGGAGTCGGGAACAAGTCAGGGGGGTCCCCGAGGCGGCCACGAGGAAGGGGACGCGCCCCCCACCCTCGCAGGTGCCTCGGGGCTTGGCCACGAGGAAGGGGACGCGCCCCCACCCTCGCAGGTGGCTTCGGCTCTTCTGGCCCATCTCCGGTACTCTGTGGGCTTCTTCTGGTCCAAAAATTATCTCCGTGAAATTTTTCAGTCAATTGGACTCGTTTGGTTTTTCCTTTTCTGCAATAACTCAAAACAAGGAAAAAACAGAAACTGGCAGTGGGCTCTAGGTTAATAAGTTTTATTCCCAAAAATCATATAAAATAGCATATAAATGCATATAAAACATCCAAGGTTGATAATATAATAGCATGGAACAATCAAAAATTATAGATACGTTGGAGAGGTATCAGTGGCTATCGTTTTGGAGGAAGTCGACTTGATGATCCGACTATGAACATGCGTGGACATTCGTGCCATAGCAATCGCTAAACCAACTCCGAGGTTATTGACCACGCCAGAGGCATGATCAACCTGACCACGAAGGGTCTGTTTCTTGCAGGCCAAACTAGAACAAGCAAGAAACTAAGAGATTGCAATTTGGATATTGCAAAAATATAAGAGGAAAAGCTTTATTGATCAAGGTGGGGTTTTCTGTGATGCCTTTGTCTGGTCGTTGAACACCAAACGAAGGTACACGAAGTTGTAGCTATGGTGAACTTTAATCTAAAACAAAACCCAAGTCTAAACGACGCCCTAAGGCCTGTATATATGGAGGAAAGAGGGGGGAATTTCGTGGCCTTGGAGGAGGGGTCCGAAACCAACCCTTAACTCTTGTTTCCCCACACATACGTACGGACTCTATAAAAACAGCTATACTTCAGTATTCAAAAATACATGGGCCCTCGCCCAATAAATGTGATGTAAGCACCTAGAATAACCTCTAGACGAAAGTTATGAAGTGGCATCTTGTTATATTTCGTCCAAGGCTGTATGCACTCATTATGGTGGATTTAGAGTCCTGAAATCATCACTTGAAACTCCGCTCTTGTTCCCTTGCGCATGCCATCATCTCCATGCTTGTTCTTGCTCCAGTGTTCATCCTTATCCAAGCTAAGCCTTTCATTTGTAAGCAAAACAAATGTATCCAATTTAGGCAGCATCATATTATCATGAACATTAGAATCATTACCAAGAAATGAAAGTACCTGATAATTTAATTGGCGTGCGCGAGCTCTAGTAATTGGTCCAGTATGTATAGCAGCAGGGGCTGTGGGTGTAACAAATGGTATTGATGTCCTCATCATTCTTCTCTTTTTCAGATTATATTTCTCACTCAAAGATGAACTAAGACGATGGCAACAAATGATGAAACTGGATGGATGGTGATGATGACGGCAAACAAAACAAGTGGCAATGGAATATGATAATTGTAAGTGCATCTAGTGCCACCCCTAGTTGGTTTTGGAGTAATTGACGACAAACCTAAGTTGAGGGACTAATGTGTTTGTGAGAATTGCAAGGATAACCAGGTAGAAGTCCTCATTGATTTGGTTTACTACCAGAGATAACCCTAAAAATGTACGAAGACATTGGAAGTCAATGGTGGTATATGAAGATATTCACATTGGAAGACTATGACAAAAGAAAAGACACGATATGAAGCCTATGGAGCTCCGAAGACTTTAGATCTTTTCGTATTCTTTTTCTTTTGTGTGAGTCATAGGAACCACCGTACTGTTAAGTGGGGTCCAGGAGAACCAGTCAGGAATGACTGAAGTGATGCCTAAACCAAAAAACCTATGTCTTCGAGTGAAGACAATGAGAGCGAAATCTTTGTCTAGAGCCCGGACAAGTCAGCTTTGCTTGTAGCCCAAGTAAAGTTGCCATGTTGAGTTTGGAAATCTGACGTTGGGACACGTGTCCAGTTCCTTAGTGACCCAGGTCAATTTTGACAAATCAGGTCGGGTTGCCAGTGGCTATAAATTAGTCACCCCCTAACAACCATAAACGGTTGGCTGCTCAGAATTTCAGTGCACGGCTTTTGTCGTTTGAGAGCAACCCAACCTCGAAGCCTTTGAGAGAAAATTCCTAAGCGAGGAGAAAGCCCTACCACCAGAGCCAGAGTAAATTGGGCATCACTTAAGTCTTCTGTGTGAGTGATCTGAAGACTTATTACACTTGAGGACCTGTGCACCCTCCAGACGGTTAGGCGTCGCGTTTTTGAGCATCCAAGAGACATTGTGGATTGCTAAGTGAACAAAGTCTGTGAAGGTTTGGGAGTCTACCTTGAAAGACTTACCAGAGTGATTGGGCGAGGACCTAATGTGACCTTAGCTCAAGGAGAATACGGTGAGGACTTGGGTGTCTGAGCTGCGTGTTCAGGACTGGGTGTTCGGGACTGTGTGTCCTAAGGTTTAAATACCAAGCCGCTCCAACCAGACGTAACAGTTGCCACAGCAACTGGAAACTGGTCCAACACAATCATTGTCTTCCAACGAGTCACTGGTTTTTTCATCTTCACTTCCTTTTTACTTACTGATTACTCATTGTGAAGTCATTGCATGTCTGTTTCTATCTTTTTTCTTCAACACCCTGAGTGTAATGATCTTGTTTGCTTCATAATATCTCCTACCTGATCCCTTATTACACTGCAGCTATTTGTCACTGTGCTTTCACTCTGTTGATACTTGACATGGCTTGCCTAGTGTAAGTCTACCTTCCGCTGCATAGTAATAGGCACATCTCTGTTGTTTGTCTTCATAACTTCCATGTTTTGAAGACTTTCATAAAAATCGCCTATTCACCCCCCTCTAGTCGATATAACGCACTTTCAATTGGTATCAGAGCAAGGTTCTCCCTTGTTCTGTGTGATTCGGTTTAACCACCTGGAGTTTTAGCTATGTCGACTGCAGGATAATCAAAGTCTCCGCTGCGTGCCCGTCTTTGATTGAAAACTGAATATCCCTACTGGGAAGAATAAGATGCGCATGCATCTTGAAGCTATTGACGTCGACCCTATGGTAATGTCGTCGAGAACGGCGTTCCCAAGGCTGGGAGAAGGTGTCACTGCTGCTGATGTCAAGAAAGTTCACTCAACTGGACTCTACTGCCCAAGAATATCATCTGTGGTCATCTAACCAAAGGACAGTATGGCCGTGTGAGTGCCTTGAGACATCCAAGCTGGTCTGGGACTGGCTCTCCAAGGTCAATGAAGGCATCTCAACCCAGAGAGATCAGAGAATCAGCGTTCTTCGCAACCTCTTCAACGCTTCAAGTGAAATGAACAATGAGAATGTCGCACAGCACATTTGATCGGCTACTGACATCAACAAATGAGGCTTCAAGCCCTCGGTGCTAACTGAGATTCACCAAAACATGAAATCGTTAAGATGCTGCTGAGATCACTTGATAGTTTCGTTTGACATCCTAGCCCTTATGATCAAGAAAACGTCCTGATTTCAAGACACTCGATCGTCTAACAATACTTGAGAGGCTCAACACACATGAGTTTCCAGCTTTCTGAGAAAAGAGATATCTACGGTCCAACTATGGGCGAACTCGTGCCTTGAAGGCAAAAAGCTTGTTTCTCATCTGAAAAAGAATCTGACAACAGTTCTGATTGATCCTGAAGGACAATTGGAAGGGAACTTGCCAATGCTTGTGAAGAAGCTCCAAAAGTTTCACCAAGAAGAAAAGCTTCAGAAAGTCCTTCACGATCAAGCTCAAGGAATGATGAAGCTTCTGCCCATGACTACAAGAAGAAAACATGCCACAAGTGCTAGAAAACTGGACACTTCATCTCTGAGTGTCCACAGTGGGACAAATCAGACAGAAGGAAGAAGAAGAAGAAAGGAATATGGACTCTGACGACAAGAAGAAGAAGAAAATACTCAAAGTCCTTCTTCCAAGTCTTCCTCAAAGTCTTCAATCACACAAGAAAGAGCTCATCTGGCAAGGCACGTGCGTTTGTTGGCAAGGAAATGGATTCTGAGGAGGAGGTCCGCGTCTGAGGAGGCAGAGATGGAGTCTGAAGGAGGAGTCTGATTCTGGCATTGCAAGTCCTGGCTACAACATACGTCGCCAAGTCCATCTTCAACAACTGAAGACAATGACTTCATCAACCAACACCGATGCAAATGAACAAGGACGACTCCACTCCTACCTACTGGCTCATGGCAAGCGTTGCCAAAAGGTAAACACACGCACTACTCGCTATCAAACCATCCCAGTGATGATGACTCCTGATTGTGATTCAAAACCCAGCTACAAAACACTTGCTAAAATTGCAACCTGAACCAACAAAAGGCCATGGAACATATTCAAAAACTGTTAGACAGAAGCGATGAATTCTGTTGGGTGCCGAAATGACTCGATCTGAATCCTTAATTGAAGACATAAAAAATCTTCACGTTAAGTATCAGGAACTTGAAGAATCGTCTGATACTCTCTTCAACAACTCATGAAAAAGCTGTCCTAATGAATTATCTTCAAAGGAAGCAAGAACTTGAAGAAATTGAGAGCGGCTCATGAAGATCTTCAAAAGGAAAACGAGTCACTTCGCGCCAAACAGATCAGTTTCCACTCAGGGAAGGAATTTGAACCACCATGTCTTAAATGCATTGAGCGTGATAATGCTACTTTCTGTTGCTGAATGTTCCACTGCTACTGCTGTTGCATATCTCCAACTGTTGATGTGGTAACTAAACCCCTCTGTTGAGGATACCACTGCCTATTGGCTGATGAGAATGCTAGGTTGAAGACATTGCTTGAAACAGGGATTGTACAAAAGTCTTAATGGACATCAGAAACTATGTGATGTCCTCAAGAAGCAGATTCTAAACCGAAACCCTAGAAAGGAGGGGGTTGGGTTCGTAACAGAAAATAAATGCAGACGGCTCTTACTGGAAACCTGAGCAGTACCCCAAAACCACATGGGTTGCTGCCAAAGGAACCTTCAGCAATCCATCCAATTTATCTAGCTTCACTTGTGCTAACCATTATCATTGATGAATCCTTTGATGGCAAACTATAAACTGTTTAAGAAATCAGAATGGTGAAGTGTTTGCCAGGTACATTGGTACTACTGGCAAGGAATGGACCGCCTATGAAGAAGATCTGGGTTCCGAAAACGTGTCTGGAAAATCTTCCTGTGAATGTCTTCAATGACACCTCACATGAAGAAGACAAACCTCAGACCAAAGGCAATCATATGGTTCCAAAGCTTCATAACAAGACCAGAAAGACTCAATCTGAGTCCGCACTAACGCAAATGTTTTGCAGGGGAAACCATACTTAGGCATATGAATATGAGAGCCGTTCATCAAACCGTCATGTTCATATGACCAAGAACTATTTCTGCCTATTCTTATGAGTTACTATTGTCCGCCTGCTAAGACTGTTTGGCTAGGGCTCCAAAGCCAAAATTCTCAGAATGCTGCACTTAGACTTATTGCTCTAAGCCACCCTTGAAGCTGTGGGTGGTTAAAGAAGCTTGCATCATTATGTACTTCGTTCCTGAATCGCATGCTACTCTCCCTATTAGTCCTAATCTGGATCTAAGTTTTCATAACCCACTGGTTCGTCAAATGTTTTTGCTTCACAATTCTCTTCGTGAAGCCTATCCCCTAACTGCACTGTAGGGTACGATACCAGCGTCTTCAGAGTCTTGAGAATGGATTATTGACAGTGGGTGTACAAATCACATGACTGGCAAAAGAGGCCTTCTTATGGACTCAACCTTACGTCCATCCGACAAGAGCCACATCACATTTGCTGACAATGGTAAAAGTAAGGTATTGGGTCTAGGTAGAGTTGGAATCTCAAGGGATCAACACATGGATAAAGTCATGCTTGTTGAATCTCTTGGCTTCAACTTAATGTCTGTCTCAATGCTTTGCGATTTGAACATGATCGTAATGTTTGGAAAATATCGTTGCCTTGTACTAATGGAATCTGACAAGTCTCTAGTGTTTGAAGGGTATCGAAAAGATGATTTGTACGTGGTAGATTTCTCAGCAGGGCCACAGCTTGCAATATGTCTTCTAGCAAAGGCTTCAGAATGCTGGCTATGGCATCGGAGGCTTGGACATGCTGGCATAAGGAACCTCCACACCCTTGCGAAGAAGAAGCATGTCATAGGCATCGAGGGCGTCAAGTTCAAGAAAGACCACTTGTGCGGTGCCTGTGAAGCAGGGAAAATGACGAGGGCCAAACATCCCTCGAAGACTATCATGACTACTACTCAACCCTTCGAACTGCTTCACATGGATCTTTTCGGTCCCACTCATTACTCAACTCTAACTACTACTGCTTGCTTCTATGGCTTCGTTATTGTTGATGATTATTCTAGATATACTTGGGTGCACATAATCCTTTACAAGACTGAAGTGCAGGATGTCTTCAGACGCTTCGCCAATCGTACTATGAACAATTTTGGCGCCAAGATAAAGCACATCAGAAGTGACAATGGCACTGAACTCAAGAACACTGGACTTGATACATATCTTGATACCTTGGGCATCACACATGAATTCTCAGCCCCGTACACGCCACAGCAGAATGGCGTCGTCGAACGCAAGAACAGAACACTAATTGAGATGGCCAGAACGATGCTAGATGAATACAAGACCCCAAGAAAATTCTGGCCCGAAGCTATTGATACTACATGCCATACAATCAATCGTGTTTATCTTCACAAGCTACTGAACAAGACATCTAATGAGCTCCTTACTGGCAAAAAGCCAAATGTCAGTTACTTCAGAGTATTTGGCGCAAGATTGTCGGAGTAAATAGCCATGGGTAGCCTAGCCGGCTTCCCTTGGCCCTTCTGAAAAAATTATGAGCCCTTCCGGCTCTCAAGAACCCAAGACATGGGGCCGCCTTCCCCTTGCTGGCTGTCATCCAGGCCGGCTTTCGGAAGGCGGCCCGACTTTAGCCCTCATGAAGAAAGCCATGGGAGGGCCGACTTCGGGAAGCCGGCCGTGAGAAGGCCGACTCCAAGAAGCCAGCTCCCATGAAGCGGTCGAGACCGTACCCTCAAAGTTTGCACCCACCTAACGGTGGTGCGACGGGGCGTGGCTATAGTGAAGCCTGCCACCCCCGAATCCCGGAGCACGCCTGGCACAGTGCACCGTACGGAGTGGCCATGACCCGTCCGGCGCGGCACTGTTGCCATGTTGACCCTGATGTCACCCACGACGGGCCGCCAGCACAGCCCACAGACGGTGGTCCCCTTCGGGTAGAGAGACACCCGAAGGGGGCCACGCCTCCCCCCAGTCGGCCTAAGACAGAGCCGGCTCCCCGCAGCCGGCTTGGCACCTCCCTCAAAGGAGACGCCCCATTAAGGAGACAAGACGCGATGAGGCTACAGCGATCGCCCGACAGGCAGCGGCACTGTAGCCGCGCCTACCACGACGAAGCCCACGTCACCAAGATGGAGCCACAGTGATCAGCCGCCGACCAGGTCCTGGACAGTGGGGCCTGCCTGTCGACCAAGGGGCCGGTAGCCGGCGGGACCCACTAGTCGGCGGGCCCCAGCAGCCGGCGCAGAAGCCGGCGAGCGCAGTCACAGACGGCTGGGCCCCGTGCCCAGTCGGATTACCATTGTACCCCCGGGGGTAGGCCTATATAAACCCCCCGGGGCACCCATGCAAAGGGTTCGACCCCCTGCTAGTCCTAGAAACCACACAAGGAGAAGAAGCAGACTAGCCGTGCCCTTCTTCCTCCTCCCACCGAACAGCTCAAGGAGCATTGTGTAGCTACTTGTCCATCTAGTGATCATGCGGAGATCCCGCAGAGCAGCAGTAGGGGTGTTATCTCCACGGAGAGCTCCGAAGCTGGGTAAGATCCGCCGGCATGCATGTCTTCGCCTTATCCCGTTTCCAGGCACCGGTGACGTCTTACTAGCTCCCACAATGATAAGCCATCCGTTGGCATATGTCGCACCTACCACCCGACATTTGGCGCCCACCGTGGGGCCAGGTGCACCGTCGTCCGGAGACCTATTCTGGGCGGGAACCCTCTTCCTCCCCCGCGAGCGTAGCCAGCCCGGCACGCCCGATGGCGCTTGCCACGACGCGCTGCAAGGCGTCACCAACGCCTGCGCAGCGAGCAGCCTCGCTGATCTCCTTGACAAGACCCTCATCTTCGATGAGCTCGCCTCCGATGCGGGCACCGACCACCTCGCCAACCTCCTCGGCTAGCTCCATGTCTCCAGCGAGCCCGCTGTAGATCTGGAGTCGGTTGGCTCCACCGATCCGATGCATGTCGACTCCGACACGGCCTCTTTCGACACCTTCCCCACCAACGTCGCGATCTACAACGACCCGCTTCCCCGAGCCGGTGGCCGCGACGCTGTCACCACCGAGGTGATGGTCATCGGCCACGACGGCGCTGGTGACGAGAGCGCCCACGACGCGCCGCATGCGGTGGCCCACGACTTGTCCACCCCCCTCCCGGCTGATGCCGACGACGAAGCACTGGAGGCGCGCCGCCTCGCCCTCCTCGCAGAGGGCCGGAGGCTGGCTTCCGTGAGGCGCCTCACCGAGGCCTACCAGCGCGAAGCTGACCGTGCCGCCTTCGGCACGTCGGCCCCGGGCGGGCCAAGCTGGGCCGGCATTGTCAAGCAACGCTGCGCCGTCATCGCCGACACACTGGGAGTCGACCGCCCAGTCTACACCACTCCACTTGAGAACCTGCGCGCCGCCCAGGCGGCCGTAGATGAGCTGGACGGACTGGGGGCCGAAGAACTTCCCCACATGGCCCGACGCATCCAACAGCTGATCGATGCAGCCGCACGGCGGCACGAAGCCGACGCCCGCGCGGAAAGCCCTCCCCACGCCGAGATCACGGCGCGACGTCCCGGACGCCGACTCCGGGCAGAGACCGTGCGCGGCGCGAGAAAGAGCTGTCTACCAGCCGAAGCCAAATCCGAATCTCCATCGAGCGAGACGCGGACGGCCATCCCCGAGCCATGGAATGGCGGGGCAACCCACCTCTGCCTCGACCCCGTGGAGAGAGATATCCCACCCCGCCGCCAGTGGTGCACCCGACTCTCAGCGGCCGACTAGGTCGCCGCGAAGGAGTCGGCGAGAATGACGCCCGCCATCGGATCGACCGCCTGGCGCGATCCCTGGCGCTGGAAGAAGAAGACGATGTCAGTCCGCCTTGCTTCGGCCCCCGCATCCGCGACGAGCCCTTCCCCAAAGGGTTCTCGCTCCCAAGAGACACGCCCAAGTATAACGGCTCTGTGAAGCCGGATGATTGGTTGATCGACTACTCCACGGCGGTTAGCATATCCAACGGCAACCGGCGCGTTGCCGTGAAGTACGTGCCCCTCATGCTGCAAGGCACGGCGCGGACCTGGCTCAACAGCCTCAAACCACGCAGCATCAACAGCTGGCTGGACTTCACAGAAGCCTTCATCCGCAACTTCACCAGCACCTACAAGCGGGCTCCCAAGCCCAAATAGCTCTCCTTGTGCGTACAAGGCCCCGCCGAGTCCACTCGCGACTACCTCACGCGTTGGGCCGAGCTCCGCAACTCTTGCGAAGGGGTGCACGAGGTGCAAGCCATAGAATACTTCACAGCCGGATGCCGAGAAGGCACCCTCCTCAAGCACAAGCTCCTCTGCGATGAGCCGAATACCCTCGACGAGCTTCTGGACATAGCCGACAAGTACGCCACCGCCGACTCCTTGATGAAGACCAAGCTTCGGGTAGACGCGTCCGGAAAAGTACTCAACCCGACGCCCAAGACACCGGCTAGGGATTCCGGCCGACGCCCACACTCGAACGACCACAAGCGCAAGGGCCCCGCGCCGCCTCCCACTTGTCGGCAGGTGGCCACAGTTGAAGATGTGCCGCCTGAAGGGCGACCCGCGCCCAAGAAGCCCAAGGCCGGCAGGCCGGCTTGGCAGCCGACCTTCTCCTATGAGCAAACTCTTGACGCCCCGTGCAAGTTCCACAGCGGCGCGAAGCCGTCCAACCACACAACCCGGAAGTGCCATTGGCTCACCCGAATCTCTAAAGGCGAGGGGCTCGTGCCGCCTCCGCCTGCCGGCCTGCCGCCTCCGGCCCCGCCGCCTCCAGCCGCTCGGCCCGCAGTCGGAGCCGTGCACGACGAATTCCCCGACGAGCAAGCAACCTACATCATCTTTACAAGCCAGCCCGAAGACCGGCGCAGCAAACGCCGAGAGCACCAGGAAGTCAGCGTGGTCGCTGCCAACCCCGCCGGACACATGCATTGGTCAGAAAAGCCCATCCGCTGGAGCCGGGCCGACCATCCAGAGGTGATGCCGTCTCCCGGCTCTTATGCGTTGGTCCTGGAAGCCACCCTTGCAACGGACAGACGCGCCGCCCGCTTCTCCCGCGTGCTGATAGATGGCGGGAGCAGCATCAACATCCTGTACCGTGACACCCTGGAGAAGCTAAATGTCAAGACGAAGCAGCTCATGCCTACTCGGACAGTGTTTCATGGCATCGTACCCGGCCTGTCCTGCGCCCCCATTGGCAAGATCAAGATTGATGTACTTTTTGGGGACAAGGAGCATTTCCGCCGGGAAGCGATCTGGTTTGAAGTGGTGGACCTGGAGAGCCCTTACCATGCATTGCTTGGCCGACCTGCCTTGGCCAAATTCATGGCAGTTCCCCACTATGCATACCTCAAGATGAAGATACCAAGCACCAAAGGCGTCATCACCGTAGCCGGCGATTACAAGAAGTCCTCTGAGTGCGCAGCGGCCAGTAGCCGGCTGGCCGAGTCCCTTGTGATTGCCGAAGAAAAGAAGATGTTGGTCTGAGTCGTGGCCATAGCCGGCAAGCAGTCGGCCGTGTCCCCTGACCCCAAGGAGCATGATGCTCAAGGATCTATCCAGCCGACCAAGGAGACGAAGAAGATACCTCTTGACCCCGAGCACCCAGAGAGGTTTGCCGTCCTCGGGGCAAACCTGAACAGCAAATAGGAAGGCGAGCTCACCGATTTCCTCCGTGAGAATCGGGACGTCTTTGCATGGTCCCCCAAGGGCATGCCGGGTGTTCCAAGGAAGTTCGCCGAGGACAAAATACACGTCTAAGAAGACGCAAAGCCAGTCAAACAACCCCTTCGCCGACTATCGGAGGAGAAACGCAGGATTGTAGGGGAGGAGATAGCCCGGCTTCTGGCAGCCGGCTTCATTATGGAATTTTTCTTTCCAGAGTGGCTCGCCAACCCGGTCCTCGTGCTAAAGAAGAACAAAAAGTGGCGCATGTGTATAGACAACACAAGCCTCAACAAGGCCTGCCCCAAAGATCCCTTTGCCCTGCCAAGGATTGACCAAGTGATAGACTCCACAGCTCAGATGAGACATCCTACGAGTAAAACCAACCCTCAAGTTGCCCCGAGGTGGCCCCACAGTCTACTCGGTCAGACCAACACTCAGAGGAGCACTGGCCCAGGGGGGTTAAAATAATGATGACCCTTGAGTCTGCAGAACCCAAGGGAAAGGAAAGGCTAGGTGGTGAATGGTAAAACCAATGTTGGGCATTGCTGGAGGAGTTTTATTCAAGGCGAACTATCAAGGGGTTCCCATTATAACCCAACCGCGTAAGGAACGCAAAATCCGGGAACATAACACCGATATGGCGGAAACTAGGGCGGCAAGCATGGAACAAAACACCAGGCATAAGGCCGAGCCTTCCACCCTTTACCAAGTATATAGATGCATTAATTAGCTTAGAGATATTATGATATCCCAACAAGTAAACATGTTCCAACAAGGAACAGCATCTCCATGTTCCAACAAGGAAACAAACTTCAATCTTCACCTGCAACTAACAACGCTATAAGTGGGGCTGAGCAAAGCGGTAACATAGCCAAACAACGGTTTGCTAGGACAAGGTGGGTTAGAGGCTTGGTTCAACAATAGGGGAGGCATGATAAGCAAGTGGTAGGTATCGCAGCCTAAGCATAGCAAAAGAGCGAGCAACTAGCAAGCAAATATAGAAGTGATTTCGAGGGTATGGTCATCTTGCCTGAAATCCCGCAAGGAAGAAGAACAAGTCCATGAAGAAGGCAAACGTACGTAGTCAAACGGATCCTCACACACGCAACATTATCGGAACCAACCCGAAGAAGCAACACCGGAAAGAAGCACACAACATAGTAAACAACCAACACATAACCAAGGCATGATGCACAATCAAGTATGATGCATGTCCGGTTTAATGAGGCATGGCATGGCAAAGTGCACAAACAACACTACAAGTTAAGTGGAGCTCAGTATGGATCGGGATGCATATTGACAAAACACCACGTCAAGTTATTTAGTTTGATCTCGTTTATATACCCAACAATATTAAATGTTGTTAAACATGGCAAGAGGGTGAAGCAAAGTAAAACTACCTATCTAGTCAAGTTTAAATGAGGCCAGAAGCAACAAACAACAATTCTAGTAAATCCCCATATGCATATATTAGGTTTGGTACTATTCTTCCCTAAACCATATTTTATAGTTATTAAACATGCAAGATGATGCGACCATGTTAAACTATGCATTTTTCTACCCCATTTACATATATAGATTGTTACATTTGGAGCTACGGTTATTAAGTTATGAATTAAAGCATTTTAACGAGTGATTTAAGCAAATTTAAACAAACGACATTTTAAACAATTTAAACATAGATGAAAGTGGCAAATTATTAATCTACACATAATTTTAAGCAAGTTTCATATATTAAGTTTTTACAAAAGATGCACGGTTGGTGAGCTATGATATGCATGGAGCTTAGGGGTTTTTCTGCAAATCTGTAAACTCCGGAATAATAGACAAATCGCAGACGCTAAAAAAACATACGCGAGCCGAAACTGGGCAGCCCAACAGTGCATGGCCCAACAACAGGAATAAAAAAAGGCGCTCGGGGGGGGGGGGGGGCCTCACCCAGTGGGCTTTGGCCCGGGTTGGTGGAGTGGCCAAGTGGGCCGGCTCTCTTGCTGGATCGGGTCGACGCAGAGCCGGGTGCGGTCAACGGGCGAAGTGGGGCTTGCGATGTTGTCGCTTGCGGTGGCTGAGTGCTGGTTAGTGCTTCCCCATAGCGAGGTGAAGCAGGGGCGATCCAGGCGGGCACAGCGGCCGGAGATCCATGGCGGGGGCGCTGTGAAGAACAACACAGAGAGGAGGCCATGAGAGAAAGAGAGAGCTTGAAGAGATGGAAAAAAAGGAGGGAAAGAGAGAGGCGATGGGCGTGGGTCTCCAACGGGTCATCGGTCGGACGCCGGAGTCTGATGGGGAAGGGAGGCAGCGATGAGGTGGAGGCGAGGGGAGCAGCGGCTTGGTGGTCTCCCGGTGAGCTTGGTCGCAGGGGCATCCGGGTCCGGGTCCAGCAGCAGGGTCGAGGACGGGGCGCATGAGGAGGGGCTTCGGCTGCTCGGGGCTGCGCTGCTGCTGCACCGAGAGAGGAGCACGGCGCTGGGACCTCCGATGGCTGCTGCTGTTGTTTGAGTGGCCGGCAACCACCGGCGAGGCAGAGGCGCGCGAGGCCGTGGCCTCGATCCATCCTGGATCGGGCGCCGGCTGGCTGCGGGGAATACTAAGGAAAGAGGAGGCAGGGATGCGGATGAGGCTGGCGATGGGAGATGCAGTTGGATGGACAGATCGATTGAAAACAGTGGGGATTGGCCGGCATTGAAAACAAGGAGAGTGGCAGCGGATGGGATGGATGGAAGGGACAAACTGCCTAGGATCTAGGGTTGGTCTAGTTTATATAGTGAGTGGGTTAGACAAGGGGCAATCTCGTCCCTCCGATGAAAAACGGACGGTCGCGAATAAAATTGCTAGGGTGGCCAAATAAGAAAACGGTGAATTTTTGTAGATGTTTGGGGATGATCCGGACCCAACGGTGACGACTGCCCGGGTCGGGTCCGGGACAATTTCGGACGCGCACGTGAGGGGTTCGATGCACTGTGTAGAGAGGGTTTCGGACCGTGCGGTCGCATCGGACAACTCCGGAAGCGAAGAGGGGAAGCAGGATGGACTAGGTAGGCTGTGGCGAGACTGTGAGGGGGAGAAGAGAGAGAGAGGACCCGGCATCTGTTTTCGGAGACCGAAAACGTCCGACGAAAAGACCGGCTATACTGCCGCTATAGTTAATCGTTGGGGCGTCAAACGAACTCCGAATGCGATGAAACTTGGCAGGCGACCTACTAACAACATAACAACACCACATGCCAACTTTCAACCCATTCCGAGAACATTTTCCGGCCACTTATTAAAATACTATTTCAGACATGCCGCGGGCACGTGCAAGTGATACTGGTCTCAGAACGGACAACGGAAGGAACTGGGATACCCGGACGAATGCATGTTTTGAAAACATGATGATGCAATGCACATGATGACATCATAAAATACAACACGCAAGCAAATGACATGGCAACGATAGCGAATAACTGGAGGACACCTGGCACGTCGGTCTCGGGGCGTCACACGCGCCTCCTCCTTCGCCGCGCCTCCTC